>NW_027412131.1:0-64360 GCF_047663935.1 Musca autumnalis | reverse complement strand
CGGAGATGACTTTCCCAATACAAAAGTTCACCGGAGATGACTTTCCCAATACAAAAGTTCACCGGAGATGACTTTCCCAATACAAAAGTTCACCGGAGATGACTTTTCCCATACAAAAGTCCACCGGAGATGACTTTCCCAATACAAAAGTTCACCGGAGATGACTTTTCCCATACAAAAGTTCACCGGAAATGACTTTCCCAATACAAAAGTTCACCGGAGATGACTTTCCCAATACAAAAGTTCACCGGAGATGACTTTTCCCATACAAAAGTCCACCGGAGATGACTTTCCCAATACAAAAGTTCACCGGAGATGACTTTTCCCATACAAAAGTTCACCGGAGATGACTTTCCCAATACAAAAGTTCACCGGAGATGACTTTTCCCATACAAAAGTTCACCGGAGATGACTTTCCCAATACAAAAGTTCACCGGAGATGACTTTTCCCATACAAAAGTTCACCGGAGATGACTTTTCCCATACAAAAGTTCACCGGGCATGACTTTCCCAATACAAAAGTTCACCGGAGATGACTTTTCCCATACAAAAGTTCACCGGAGATGACTTTCCCAATACAAAAGTTCACCGGAGATGACTTTTCCCATACAAAAGTTCACCGGAGATGACTTCCCAATACAAAAGTTCACCGGAGATGACTTTCCCAATACAAAAGTTCACCGGAGATGACTTTTCCCATACAAAAGTTCACCGGAGATGACTTTCCCAATACAAAAGTTCACGGGCACGACTTTCCCAATACAAAAGTTCACCGGAGATGACTTTCCCAATATAAAAGTTCACCGGAGATGACTTTTCCCATACAAAAGTTCACCGGAGATGACTTTCCCAATACAAAAGTTCACCGGAGATGACTTTCCCATACATGACTTTTCACCGGAGATGACTTTCCCAATACAAAAGTTCACCGGAGATGACTTTTCCCATACAAAAGTTCACCGGGCATGACTTTCCCAATACAAAAGTTCACCGGGAGATGACTTTGCCCATACAAAAGTTCACCGGAGATGACTTTCCCAATACAAAAGTTCACCGGAGATGACTTTTCCCATACAAAAGTTCACCGGAGATGACTTTCCCAATACAAAAGTTCACCGGAGATGACTTTTCCCATACAAAAGTTCACCGGAGATGACTTTCCCAATACAAAAGTTCACCGGAGATGACTTTTCCCCATACAAAAGTTCACCGGAGATGACTTTCCCAATACAAAAGTTCACCGGGCATGACTTTCCCAAAACAAAAGTTCACCGGGCATGACTTTCCCAATACAAAAGTTCACCGGGCATGACTTTCCCAATACAAAAGTTCACCGGAGATGACTTTCCCATACAAAAGTTCACCGGAGATGACTTTCCCAATACAAAAGTTCACCGGGCACGACTTTCCCAATACAAAAGTTCACCGTATATGACTTTCCCAATATAAAAGTTCACCGGGCATGACTTTCCCATACAAAAGTTCACCGGGCACGACTTTCCCAATACAAAAGTTCACCGGAGATGACTTTCCCAATACAAAAGTTCACCGGAGATGACTTTCCCAATACAAAAGTTCACCGGAGATGACTTTTCCCATACAAAAGTCCACCGGAGATGACTTTCCCAATACAAAAGTTCACCGGAGATGACTTTTCCCATACAAAAGTTCACCGGAGATGACTTTCCCAATACAAAAGTTCACCGGAGATGACTTTTCCCATACAAAAGTTCACCGGAGATGACTTTCCCAATACAAAAGTTCACCGGAGATGACTTTTCCCATACAAAAGTTCACCGGAGATGACTTTTCCCATACAAAAGTTCACCGGGCATGACTTTCCCAATACAAAAGTTCACCGGAGATGACTTTTCCCATACAAAAGTTCACCGGAGATGACTTTCCCAAAGTTCACCGGAGATGACTTTCCCATACAAAAGTTCACCGGAGATGACTTTCCCAATACAAAAGTTCACCGGAGATGACTTTCCCAATACAAAAGTTCACCGGAGATGACTTTTCCCATACAAAAGTTCACCGGAGATGACTTTCCCAATACAAAAGTTCACGGGAGATGACTTTTTCCATACAAAAGTTCACCGGAGATGACTTTCCCAATACAAAAGTTCACCGGGAGATGACTTTCCCAATACAAAAGTTCACCGGGCACGACTTTCCCAATACAAAAGTTCACCGGAGATGACTTTCCCAATACAAAAGTTCACCGGAGATGACTTTTCCCATACAAAAGTTCACCGGAGATGACTTTCCCAATACAAAAGTTCACCGGAGATGACTTTTTCCATACAAAAGTTCACCGGAGATGACTTTCCCAATAAAAAAGTTCACCGGAGATGACTTTCCCAATACAAAAGTTCACCGGAGATGACTTTTCCCATACAAAAGTTCACCGGAGATGACTTTTCCCATACAAAAGTTCACCGGAGATGACTTTCCCAATACAAAAGTTCACCGGAGATGACTTTTCCCAATACAAAAGTTCACCGGAGATGACTTTCCCAATACAAAAGTTCACCGGAGATGACTTTTCCCATACAAAAGTTCGCCGGAGATGACTTTCCCAATACAAAAGTTCACCGGAGATGACTTTTCCCATACAAAAGTTCACCGGAGATGACTTTCCCAATACAAAAGTTCACCGGAGATGACTTTCCCAATACAAAAGTTCACCGGAGATGACTTTTCCCATACAAAAGTTCACCGGAGATGACTTTCCCAATACAAAAGTTCACCGGAGATGACTTTTCCCATACAAAAGTTCACCGGAGATGACTTTTCCAATACAAAAGTTCACCGGAGATGACTTTTCCCATACAAAAGTTCACCGGAGATGACTTTCCCAATACAAAAGTTCACCGGAGATGACTTTTCCCATACAAAAGTTCACCGGAGATGACTTTCCCAATACAAAAGTTCACCGGAGATGACTTTTCCCATACAAAAGTTCACCGGAGATGACTTTCCCAATACAAAAGTTCACCGGGCATGAATTTCCCAATACAAAAGTTCACCGGAGATGACTTTTCCCATACAAAAGTTCACCGGGCATGACTTTCCCAATACAAAAGTTCACCGGAGATGACTTTCCCAATACAAAAGTTCACCGGAGATGACTTTTCCCATACAAAAGTTCACCGGAGATGACTTTCCCAATACAAAAGTTCACGGGAGATGACTTTTTCCATACAAAAGTTCACCGGAGATGACTTTCCCAATACAAAAGTTCACCGGAGATGACTTTCCCAATACAAAAGTTCACCGGGCACGACTTTCCCAATACAAAAGTTCACCGGAGATGACTTTCCCAATACAAAAGTTCACCGGAGATGACTTTTCCCATACAAAAGTTCACCGGAGATGACTTTCCCAATACAAAAGTTCACCGGAGATGACTTTTTCCATACAAAAGTTCACCGGAGATGACTTTCCCAATAAAAAAGTTCACCGGAGATGACTTTCCCAATACAAAAGTTCACCGGAGATGACTTTTCCCATACAAAAGTTCACCGGAGATGACTTTTCCCATACAAAAGTTCACCGGAGATGACTTTCCCAATACAAAAGTTCACCGGAGATGACTTTTCCCAATACAAAAGTTCACCGGAGATGACTTTCCCAATACAAAAGTTCACCGGAGATGACTTTTCCCATACAAAAGTTCGCCGGAGATGACTTTCCCAATACAAAAGTTCACCGGAGATGACTTTTCCCATACAAAAGTTCACCGGAGATGACTTTCCCAATACAAAAGTTCACCGGAGATGACTTTCCCAATACAAAAGTTCACCGGAGATGACTTTTCCCATACAAAAGTTCACCGGAGATGACTTTCCCAATACAAAAGTTCACCGGAGATGACTTTTCCCATACAAAAGTTCACCGGAGATGACTTTTCCAATACAAAAGTTCACCGGAGATGACTTTTCCCATACAAAAGTTCACCGGAGATGACTTTCCCAATACAAAAGTTCACCGGAGATGACTTTTCCCATACAAAAGTTCACCGGAGATGACTTTCCCAATACAAAAGTTCACCGGAGATGACTTTTCCCATACAAAGTTCACCGGAGATGACTTTCCCAATACAAAAGTTCACCGGGCATGAATTTCCCAATACAAAAGTTCACCGGAGATGACTTTTCCCATACAAAAGTTCACCGGGCATGACTTTCCCAATACAAAAGTTCACCGGAGATGACTTTCCCAATACAAAAGTTCACCGGAGATGACTTTTCCCATACAAAAGTTCACCGGGCATGACTTTCCCAATACAAAAGTTCACCGGAGATGACTTTTCCCACACAAAAGTTCACCGGAGATGACTTTCCCAATACAAAAGTTCACCGGAGATGACTTTCCCAATACAAAAGTTCACCGGAGATGACTTTTCCCATACAAAAGTTCACCGGAGATGACTTTCCCAATACAAAAGTTCACCGGAGATGACTTTTCCCATACAAAAGTTCACCGGAGATGACTTTCCCAATACAAAAGTTCACCGGAGATGACTTTCCCAATACAAAAGTTCACCGGAGATGACTTTTCCCATACAAAAGTTCACCGGAGATGACTTTCCCAATACAAAAGTTCACCGGAGATGACTTTCCCAATACAAAAGTTCACCGGAGATGACTTTCCCAATACAAAAGTTCACCGGGCACGACTTTCCCAATACAAAAGTTCACCGGAGATGACTTTCCCAATATAAAAGTTCACCGGAGATGACTTTTCCCATACAAAAGTTCACCGGAGATGACTTTCCCAATACAAAAGTTCACCGGAGATGACTTTCCCAATACAAAAGTTCACCGGAGATGACTTTTCCCATACAAAAGTTCACCGGAGATGACTTTTCCCATAAAAAAGTTCACCGGAGATGACTTTCCCAATATAAAAGTTCACCGGAGATGACTTTTCCCATACAAAAGTTCACCGGAGATGACTTTCCCAATACAAAAGTTCACCGGAGATGACTTTCCAATACAAAAGTTCACCGGAGATGACTTTTCCCATACAAAAGTTCACCGGAGATGACTTTCCCAACACAAAAGTTCACCGGGCATGACTTTCCCAAAACAAAAGTTCACCGGGCATGACTTTCCCAATACAAAAGTTCACCGGAGATGACTTTCCCAATACAAAAGTTCACCGGAGATGACTTTCCCAATACAAAAGTTCACCGGAGATGACTTTTCCCATACAAAAGTTCACCGGAGATGACTTTTCCCATACAAAAGTTAACCGGAGATGACTTTGCCAATACAAAAAGTTCACCGGGCATGACTTTCCCAATACAAAAGTTCACCGGAGATGACTTTCCCATACAAAAGTTCACCGGAGATGACTTTCCCAATATAAAAGTTCATAGGGCACGACTTTCCCAATACAAAAGTTCACCGGAGATGACTTTCCCAATATAAAAGTTCACCGGGCATGACTTTCCCAATACAAAAGTTCACCGGGCACGACTTTCCCAATACAAAAGTTTACCGGAGATGACTTTCCCAATACAAAAGTTCACCGGAGATGACTTTCCCAATACAAAAGTTCACCGGGAATGACTTTCCCAATACAAAAGTTCACCGGAGATGACTTTCCCAATACAAAAGTTCACCGGGCATGACTTTCCCAATATAAAAGTTCACCGGGCATGACTTTCCCAATACAAAAGTTCACCGGAGATGACTTTCCCAATACAAAAGTTCACCGGAGATGACTTTTCCCATACAAAAGTTCACCGGAGATGACTTTCCCAATACAAAAGTTCACCGGGCATGACTTTCCCAAAACAAAAGTTCACCGGGCATGACTTTCCCAATACAAAAGTTCACCGGAGATGACTTTCCCAATACAAAAGTTCACCGGAGATGACTTCCCAATACAAAAGTTCACCGGAGATGACTTTTCCCATACAAAAGTTCACCGGAGATGAATTTTCCCATACAAAAGTTCACCGGGCATGACTTTCCCAATACAAAAGTTCACCGGGCATGACTTTCCCCAATACAAAAGTTCACCGGGCATGACTTTCCCAATACAAAAGTTCACCGGAGATGACTTTTCCCATACAAAAGTTCACCGGAGATGACTTTTCCCATACAAAAGTTCACCGGAGATGACTTTCCCAATACAAAAGTTCACCGGAGATGACTTTCCCAATACAAAAGTTCACCGGAGATGACTTTTCCCATACAAAAGTTCACCGGAGATGACTTTCCCAATACAAAAGTTCACCGGAGATGACTTTCCCAATACAAAAGTTCACCGGAGATGACTTTTCCCATACAAAAGTTCACCGGAGATGACTTTCCCAATACAAAAGTTCACCGGAGATGACTTTCCCAATACAAAAGTTCACCGGAGATGACTTTTCCCATACAAAAGTTCACCGGAGATGACTTTCCCAATACAAAAGTTCACCGGAGATGACTTTCCCAATACAAAAGTTCACCGGAGATGACTTTTTCCCATACAAAAGTTCACCGGAGATGACTTTCCCAATACAAAAGTTCACCGGAGATGACTTTTCCCATACAAAAGTTCACCGGAGATGACTTTCCCAATACAAAAGTTCACCGGAGATGACTTTTCCCATACAAAAGTTCACCGGAGATGACTTTCCCAATACAAAAGTTCACCGGAGATGACTTTCCCAATACAAAAGTTCACCGGAGATGACTTTTCCCATACAAAAGTTCACCGGAGATGACTTTTCCCATACAAAAGTTCACCGGAGATGACTTTCCCAATACAAAAGTTCACCGGAGATGACTTTTCCCATACAAAAGTTCACCGGAGATGACTTTCCCAATACAAAAGTTCACCGGGCATGAATTTCCCAATACAAAAGTTCACCGGAGATGACTTTTCCCATACAAAAGTTCACCGGGCATGACTTTCCCAATACAAAAGTTCACCGGAGATGACTTTCCCAATACAAAAGTTCACCGGAGATGACTTTTCCCATACAAAAGTTCACCGGGCATGACTTTCCCAATACAAAAGTTCACCGGAGATGACTTTTCCCCACACAAAAGTTCACCGGAGATGACTTTCCCAATACAAAAGTTCACCGGAGATGACTTTTCCCATACAAAAGTTCACCGGAGATGACTTTCCCAATACAAAAGTTCACCGGGCATGACTTTCCCAAAACAAAAGTTCACCGGGCATGACTTTCCCAATACAAAAGTTCACCGGAGATGACTTTCCCAATACAAAAGTTCACCGGAGATGACTTCCCAATACAAAAGTTCACCGGAGATGACTTTTCCCATACAAAAGTTCACCGGAGATGACTTTTCCCATACAAAAGTTCACCGGGCATGACTTTCCCAATACAAAAGTTCACCGGGCATGACTTTCCCAATACAAAAGTTCACCGGGCATGACTTTCCCAATACAAAAGTTCACCGGAGATGACTTTTCCATACAAAAGTTCACCGGAGATGACTTTTCCCATACAAAAGTTCACCGGAGATGACTTTCCCAATAGAAAAGTTCACCGGAGATGACTTTCCCAATACAAAAGTTCACCGGAGATGACTTTTCCCATACAAAAGTTCACCGGAGATGACTTTCCCAATACAAAAGTTCACCGGAGATGACTTTCCCAATACAAAAGTTCACCGGAGATGACTTTTCCCATACAAAAGTTCACCGGAGATGACTTTCCCAATACAAAAGTTCACCGGAGATGACTTTCCCAATACAAAAGTTCACCGGAGATGACTTTTCCCATACAAAAGTTCACCGGAGATGACTTTCCCAATACAAAAGTTCACCGGAGATGACTTTCCCAATACAAAAGTTCACCGGAGATGACTTTTCCCATACAAAAGTTCACCGGAGATGACTTTCCCAATACAAAAGTTCACCGGAGATGACTTTTCCCATACAAAAGTTCACCGGAGATGACTTTCCCAATACAAAAGTTCACCGGAGATGACTTTTCCCATACAAAAGTTCACCGGAGATGACTTTCCCAATACAAAAGTTCACCGGAGATGACTTTCCCAATACAAAAGTTCACCGGAGATGACTTTTCCCATACAAAAGTTCACCGGAGATGACTTTTCCCATACAAAAGTTCACCGGAGATGACTTTCCCAATACAAAAGTTCACCGGAGATGACTTTTCCCATACAAAAAGTTCACCGGAGATGACTTTCCCAATACAAAAGTTCACCGGGCATGAATTTCCCAATACAAAAGTTCACCGGAGATGACTTTTCCCATACAAAAGTTCACCGGGCATGACTTTCCCAATACAAAAGTTCACCGGAGATGACTTTCCCAATACAAAAGTTCACCGGAGATGACTTTTCCCATACAAAAGTTCACCGGGCATGACTTTCCCAATACAAAAGTTCACCGGAGATGACTTTTCCCACACAAAAGTTCACCGGAGATGACTTTCCCAATACAAAAGTTCACCGGAGATGACTTTCCCAATACAAAAGTTCACCGGAGATGACTTTTCCCATACAAAAGTTCACCGGAGATGACTTTCCCAATACAAAAGTTCACCGGAGATGACTTTTCCCATACAAAAGTTCACCGGAGATGACTTTCCCAATACAAAAGTTCACCGGAGATGACTTTCCCAATACAAAAGTTCACCGGAGATGACTTTTCCATACAAAAGTTCACCGGAGATGACTTTCCCAATACAAAAGTTCACCGGAGATGACTTTCCCAATACAAAAGTTCACCGGAGATGACTTTCCCAATACAAAAGTTCACCGGGCACGACTTTCCCAATACAAAAGTTCACCGGAGATGACTTTCCCAATATAAAAGTTCACCGGAGATGACTTTTCCCATACAAAAGTTCACCGGAGATGACTTTCCCAATACAAAAGTTCACCGGAGATGACTTTCCCAATACAAAAGTTCACCGGAGATGACTTTTCCCATACAAAAGTTCACCGGAGATGACTTTTCCCATACAAAAGTTCACCGGAGATGACTTTCCCAATATAAAAGTTCACCGGAGATGACTTTTCCCATACAAAAGTTCACCGGAGATGACTTTCCCAATACAAAAGTTCACCGGAGATGACTTTCCCAATACAAAAGTTCACCGGAGATGACTTTTCCCATACAAAAGTTCACCGGAGATGACTTTCCCAACACAAAAGTTCACCGGGCATGACTTTCCCAAAACAAAAGTTCACCGGGCATGACTTTCCCAATACAAAAGTTCACCGGAGATGACTTTCCCAATACAAAAGTTCACCGGAGATGACTTTCCCAATACAAAAGTTCACCGGAGATGACTTTTCCCATACAAAAGTTCACCGGAGATGACTTTTCCCATACAAAAGTTAACCGGAGATGACTTTCCCAATACAAAAGTTCACCGGGCATGACTTTCCCAATACAAAAGTTCACCGGAGATGACTTTCCCATACAAAAGTTCACCGGAGATGACTTTCCCAATATAAAAGTTCATAGGGCACGACTTTCCCAATACAAAAGTTCACCGGAGATGACTTTCCCAATATAAAAGTTCACCGGGCATGACTTTCCCAATACAAAAGTTCACCGGGCACGATTTTCCCAATACAAAAGTTTACCGGAGATGACTTTCCCAATACAAAAGTTCACCGGAGATGACTTTCCCAATACAAAAGTTCACCGGGCATGACTTTCCCAATACAAAAGTTCACCGGAGATGACTTTCCCAATACAAAAGTTCACCGGGCATGACTTTCCCAATATAAAAGTTCACCGGGCATGACTTTCCCAATACAAAAGTTCACCGGAGATGACTTTCCCAATACAAAAGTTCACCGGAGATGACTTTTCCCATACAAAAGTTCACCGGAGATGACTTTCCCAATACAAAAGTTCACCGGGCATGACTTTCCCAAAACAAAAGTTCACCGGGCATGACTTTCCCAATACAAAAGTTCACCGGAGATGACTTTCCCAATACAAAAGTTCACCGGAGATGACTTCCCAATACAAAAGTTCACCGGAGATGACTTTTCCCATACAAAAGTTCACCGGAGATGACTTTTCCCATACAAAAGTTCACCGGGCATGACTTTCCCAATACAAAAGTTCACCGGGCATGACTTTCCCAATACAAAAGTTCACCGGGCATGACTTTCCCAATACAAAAGTTCACCGGAGATGACTTTTCCCATACAAAAGTTCACCGGAGATGACTTTTCCCATACAAAAGTTCACCGGAGATGACTTTCCCAATACAAAAGTTCACCGGAGATGACTTTCCCAATACAAAAGTTCACCGGAGATGACTTTTCCCATACAAAAGTTCACCGGAGATGACTTTCCCAATACAAAAGTTCACCGGAGATGACTTTCCCAATACAAAAGTTCACCGGAGATGACTTTTCCCATACAAAAGTTCACCGGAGATGACTTTCCCAATACAAAAGTTCACCGGAGATGACTTTCCCAATACAAAAGTTCACCGGAGATGACTTTTCCCATACAAAAGTTCACCGGAGATGACTTTCCCAATACAAAAGTTCACCGGAGATGACTTTCCCAATACAAAAGTTCACCGGAGATGACTTTCCCAATACAAAAGTTCACCGGGCACGACTTTCCCAATACAAAAGTTCACCGGAGATGACTTTCCCAATATAAAAGTTCACCGGAGATGACTTTTCCCATACAAAAGTTCACCGGAGATGACTTTCCCAATACAAAAGTTCACCGGAGATGACTTTCCCAATACAAAAGTTGACCGGAGATGACTTTCCCAATACAAAAGTTCACCGGAGATGACTTTTCCCATACAAAAGTTCACCGGAGATGACTTTCCCAATACAAAAGTTCACCGGAGATGACTTTCCCAATACAAAAGTTCACCGGAGATGACTTTCCCAATACAAAAGTTCACCGGAGATGACTTTCCCAATACAAAAGTTCACCGGAGATGACTTTTCCCATACAAAAGTTCACCGGAGATGACTTTCCCAATACAAAAGTTCACCGGAGATGACTTTCCCAATACAAAAGTTCACCGGAGATGACTTTTCCCATACAAAAGTTCACCGGAGATGACTTTTCCCATACAAAAGTTCACCGGAGATGACTTTCCCAATACAAAAGTTCACCGGAGATGAGTGTCCCAATACAAAAGTTCACCGGAGATGACTTTCCCAATACAAAAGTTCACCGGAGATGACTTTTCCCATACAAAAGTTCACCGGAGATGACTTTCCCAATACAAAAGTTCACCGGATATGACTTTTCCCATACAAAAGTTCACCGGAGATGACTTTCCCAATACAAAAGTTCACCGGAGATGACTTTCCCAATACAAAAGTTCACCGGAGATGACTTTTCCCATACAAAAGTTCACCGGAGATGACTTTTCCCATACAAAAGTTCACCGGAGATGACTTTCCGAATACAAAAGTTCACCGGAGATGACTTTCCCAATACAAAAGTTCACTGGAGATGACTTTTCCCATACAAAAGTTCACCGGAGATGACTTTCCCAATACAAAAGTTCACCGGAGGTGACTTTTCCCATACAAAAGTTCACCGGAGATGACTTTTCCCATACAAAAGTTCACCGGAGATGACTTTCCCAATACAAAAGTTCACCGGAGATGACTTTCCCAATACAAAAGTTCACCGGAGATGACTTTTCCCATACAAAAGTTCACCGGAGATGACTTTCCAATACAAAAGTTCACCGGGCATGACTTTCCCAATACAAAAGTTCACCGGAGATGACTTTTCCCATACAAAAGTTCACCGGAGATGACTTTTCCCATACAAAAGTTCACCGGAGATGACTTTCCCAATACAAAAGTTCACCGGAGATGACTTTCCCAATACAAAAGTTCACCGGAGATGACTTTTCCCATACAAAAGTTCACCGGAGATGACTTTCCCAATACAAAAGTTCACCGGAGATGACTTTCCCAATACAAAAGTTCACCGGAGATGACTTTTCCCATACAAAAGTTCACCGGAGATGACTTTCCCAATACAAAAGTTCACCGGAGATGACTTTCCCAATACAAAAGTTCACCGGAGATGACTTTTCCCATACAAAAGTTCACCGGAGATGACTTTCCCAATACAAAAGTTCACCGGAGATGACTTTCCCAATACAAAAGTTCACCGGAGATGACTTTCCCAATACAAAAGTTCACCGGGCACGACTTTCCCAATACAAAAGTTCACCGGAGATGACTTTCCCAATATAAAAGTTCACCGGAGATGACTTTTCCCATACAAAAGTTCACCGGAGATGACTTTCCCAATACAAAAGTTCACCGGAGATGACTTTCCCAATACAAAAGTTGACCGGAGATGACTTTCCCAATACAAAAGTTCACCGGAGATGACTTTTCCCATACAAAAGTTCACCGGAGATGACTTTCCCAATACAAAAGTTCACCGGAGATGACTTTCCCAATACAAAAGTTCACCGGAGATGACTTTCCCAATACAAAAGTTCACCGGAGATGACTTTCCCAATACAAAAGTTCACCGGAGATGACTTTTCCCATACAAAAGTTCACCGGAGATGACTTTCCCAATACAAAAGTTCACCGGAGATGACTTTCCCAATACAAAAGTTCACCGGAGATGACTTTTCCCATACAAAAGTTCACCGGAGATGACTTTTCCCATACAAAAGTTCACCGGAGATGACTTTCCCAATACAAAAGTTCACCGGAGATGACTTTCCCAATACAAAAGTTCACCGGAGATGACTTTTCCCATACAAAAGTTCACCGGAGATGACTTTCCCAATACAAAAGTTCACCGGAGATGACTTTTCCCATACAAAAGTTCACCGGAGATGACTTTCCCAATACAAAAGTTCACCGGATATGACTTTTCCCATACAAAAGTTCACCGGAGATGACTTTCCCAATACAAAAGTTCACCGGAGATGACTTTCCCAATACAAAAGTTCACCGGAGATGACTTTTCCCATACAAAAGTTCACCGGAGATGACTTTTCCCATACAAAAGTTCACCGGAGATGACTTTCCCAATACAAAAGTTCACCGGAGATGACTTTCCCAATACAAAAGTTCACCGGAGATGACTTTTCCCATACAAAAGTTCACCGGAGATGACTTTCCCAATACAAAAGTTCACCGGATATGACTTTTCCCATACAAAAGTTCACCGAAGATGACTTTCCCAATACAAAAGTTCACCGGAGATGACTTTCCCAATACAAAAGTTCACCGGAGATGACTTTTCCCATACAAAAGTTCACCGGAGATGACTTTTCCCATACAAAAGTTCACCGGAGATGACTTTCCGAATACAAAAGTTCACCGGAGATGACTTTCCCAATACAAAAGTTCACTGGAGATGACTTTTCCCATACAAAAGTTCACCGGAGATGACTTTCCCAATACAAAAGTTCACCGGAGGTGACTTTTCCCATACAAAAGTTCACCGGAGATGACTTTTCCCATACAAAAGTTCACCGGAGATGACTTTCCCAATACAAAAGTTCACCGGAGATGACTTTCCCAATACAAAAGTTCACCGGAGATGACTTTTCCCATACAAAAGTTCACCGGAGATGACTTTCCCAATACAAAAGTTCACCGGGCATGACTTTCCCAATACAAAAGTTCACCGGAGATGACTTTTCCCATACAAAAGTTCACCGGAGATGACTTTTCCCATACAAAAGTTCACCGGAGATGACTTTCCCAATACAAAAGTTCACCGGAGATGACTTTCCCAATACAAAAGTTCACCGGAGATGACTTTTCCCATACAAAAGTTCACCGGAGATGACTTTCCCAATACAAAAGTTCACCGGAGATGACTTTCCCAATACAAAAGTTCACCGGAGATGACTTTTCCCATACAAAAGTTCACCGGAGATGACTTTCCCAATACAAAAGTTCACCGGAGATGACTTTCCCAATACAAAAGTTCACCGGAGATGACTTTTCCCATACAAAAGTTCACCGGAGATGACTTTCCCAATACAAAAGTTCACCGGAGATGACTTTCCCAATACAAAAGTTCACCGGAGATGACTTTCCCAATACAAAAGTTCACCGGGCACGACTTTCCCAATACAAAAGTTCACCGGAGATGACTTTCCCAATATAAAAGTTCACCGGAGATGACTTTTCCCATACAAAAGTTCACCGGAGATGACTTTCCCAATACAAAAGTTCACCGGAGATGACTTTCCCAATACAAAAGTTGACCGGAGATGACTTTCCCAATACAAAAGTTCACCGGAGATGACTTTTCCCATACAAAAGTTCACCGGAGATGACTTTCCCAATACAAAAGTTCACCGGAGATGACTTTCCCAATACAAAAGTTCACCGGAGATGACTTTCCCAATACAAAGTTCACCGGAGATGACTTTCCCAATACAAAAGTTCACCGGAGATGACTTTTCCCATACAAAAGTTCACCGGAGATGACTTTCCCAATACAAAAGTTCACCGGAGATGACTTTCCCAATACAAAAGTTCACCGGAGATGACTTTTCCCATACAAAAGTTCACCGGAGATGACTTTTCCCATACAAAAGTTCACCGGAGATGACTTTCCCAATATAAAAGTTCACCGGAGATGACTTTCCCAATACAAAAGTTCACCGGAGATGACTTTTCCCATACAAAAGTTCACCGGAGATGACTTTCCCAATACAAAAGTTCACCGGAGATGACTTTTCCCATACAAAAGTTCACCGGAGATGACTTTCCCAATACAAAAGTTCACCGGATATGACTTTTCCCATACAAAAGTTCACCGGAGATGACTTTCCCAATACAAAAGTTCACCGGAGATGACTTTCCCAATACAAAAGTTCACCGGAGATGACTTTTCCCATACAAAAGTTCACCGGAGATGACTTTTCCCATACAAAAGTTCACCGGAGATGACTTTCCCAATACAAAAGTTCACCGGAGATGACTTTCCCAATACAAAAGTTCACTGGAGATGACTTTTCCCATACAAAAGTTCACCGGAGATGACTTTCCCAATACAAAAGTTCACCGGAGGTGACTTTTCCCATACAAAAGTTCACCGGAGATGACTTTTCCCATACAAAAGTTCACCGGAGATGACTTTCCCAATACAAAAGTTCACCGGAGATGACTTTCCCAATACAAAAGTTCACCGGAGATGACTTTTCCCATACAAAAGTTCACCGGAGATGACTTTCCCAATACAAAAGTTCACCGGAGATGACTTTTCCCATACAAAAGTTCACCGGAGATGACTTTCCCAATACAAAAGTTCACCGGAGATGACTTTTTCCCATACAAAAGTTCACCGGAGATGACTTTCCCAATACAAAAGTTCACCGGAGATGACTTTCCCAATACAAAAGTTCACCGGAGATGACTTTTCCCATACAAAAGTTCACCGGAGATGACTTTCCCAATACAAAAGTTCACCGGAGATGACTTTTCCCATACAAAAGTTCACCGGAGATGACTTTCCCAATACAAAAGTTCACCGGAGATGACTTTCCCAATACAAAAGTTCACCGGAGATGACTTTTCCCCATACAAAAGTTCATCGGAGATGACTTTCCCAATACAAAAGTTCACCGGAGATGACTTTCCCAATACAAAAGTTCACCGGAGATGACTTTTCCCATACAAAAGTTCACCGGAGATGACTTTCCCAATACAAAAGTTCACCGGGCATGACTTTCCCAATACAAAAGTTCACCGGAGATGACTTTTCCCATACAAAAGTTCACCGGAGATGACTTTCCCAATACAAAAGTTCACCGGAGATGACTTTCCCAATACAAAAGTTCACCGGAGATGACTTTTCCCATACAAAAGTTCACCGGAGATGACTTTTCCCATACAAAAGTTCACCGGAGATGACTTTTCCCATACAAAAGTTCACCGGAGATGACTTTTCCCATACAAAAGTTCACCGGGCATGACTTTCCCAATACAAAAGTTCACCGGGCATGACTTTCCCAATACAAAAGTTCACCGGGCACGACTTTCCCAATACAAAAGTTCACCGGGAATGACTTTCCCAATACAAAAGTTCACCGGGCATGACTTTCCCAATACAAAAGTTCACCGGCATGACTTTCCCAATACAAAAGTTCACCGGAGATGACTTTTCCCATACAAAAGTTCACCGGAGATGACTTTTCCCATACAAAAGTTCACCGGAGATGACTTTCCCAATACAAAAGTTCACCGGAGATGACTTTTCCCATACAAAAGTTCACCGGAGATGACTTTTCCCATACAAAAGTTCACCGGAGATGACTTTCCCAATACAAAAGTTCACCGGAGATGACTTTTCCCATACAAAAGTTCACCGGAGATGACTTTCCCAATACAAAAGTTCACCGGAGATGACTTTCCCAATACAAAAGTTCACCGGGCACGACTTTCCCAATACAAAAGTTCACCGGGCATGACTTTCCCAATACAAAAGTTCACCGGGCATGACTTTCCCAATACAAAAGTTCACCGGAGATGACTTTTCCCATACAAAAGTTCACCGGAGATGACTTTCCCAATACAAAAGTTCACCGGAGATGACTTTCCCAATATAAAAGTTCACCGGGCATGACTTTCCCAATACAAAAGTTCACCGGGCATGACTTTCCCAATACAAAAGTTCACCGGAGATGACTTTCCCATACAAAAGTTCACCGGAGATGACTTTCCCAATACAAAAGTTCACCGGGCACGACTTTCCCAATACAAAAGTTCACCGGGCATGACTTTCCCAATACAAAAGTTCACCGGAGATGACTTTCCCATACAAAAGTTCACCGGAGATGACTTTCCCAATACAAAAGTTCACCGGGCACGACTTTCCCAATACAAAAGTTCACCGGGCATGACTTTCCCAATACAAAAGTTCACCGGAGATGACTTTCCCATACAAAAATTCACCGGAGATGACTTTCCCAATACAAAAGTTCACCGGAGATGACTTTCCCAATACAAAAGTTCACCGGAGATGACTTTCCCAATACAAAAGTTCAACGGAGATGACTTTCCCAATACAAAAGTTCACCGGGCACGACTTTCCCAATACAAAAGTTCACCGGGCATGACTTTCCCAATACAAAAGTTCACCGGAGATGACTTTTCCCATACAAAAGTTCACCGGAGATAACTTTCCCAATACAAAAGTTCACAGGAGATGACTTTCCCAATACAAAAGTTCACCGGAGATGACTTTCCCAATACAAAAGTTCACCGGAGATGACTTTTCCCATACAAAAGTTCACCGGAGATGACTTTCCCAATACAAAAGTTCACCGGAGATGACTTTTCCCATACAAAAGTTCACCGGAGATGACTTTCCCAATACAAAAGTTCACCGGAGATGACTTTCCCAATACAAAAGTTCACCGGAGATGACTTTCCCAATACAAAAGTTCACCGGAGATGACTTTCCCAATACAAAAGTTCACCGGGCATGACTTTCCCAATACAAAAGTTCACCGGAGATGACTTTTCCCATACAAAAGTTCACCGGAGATGACTTTCCCAATACAAAAGTTCACCGGAGATGACTTTCCCAATACAAAAGTTCACCGGAGATGACTTTTCCCATACAAAAGTTCACCGGAGATGACTTTCCCAATACAAAAGTTCACCGGAGATAACTTTTCCCATACAAAAGTTCACCGGAGATGACTTTCCCAATACAAAAGTTCACCGGAGATGACTTTCCCAATACAAAAGTTCACCGGAGATGACTTTTCCCATACAAAAGTTCACCGGAGATGACTTTCCCAATACAAAAGTTCACCGGAGATGACTTTCCCAATACAAAAGTTCACCGGAGATGACTTTTCCCATACAAAAGTTCACCGGAGATGACTTTTCCCATACAAAAGTTCACCGGAGATGACTTTCCCAATACAAAAGTTCACCGGAGATGACTTTTCCCATACAAAAGTTCACCGGAGATGACTTTCCCAATACAAAAGTACACCGGAGATGACTTTCCCAATACAAAAGTTCACCGGGCACGACTTTCCCAATACAAAAGTTCACCGGGCATGACTTTCCCAATACAAAAGTTCACCGGGCATGACTTTCCCAATACAAAAGTTCACCGGAGATGACTTTTCCCATACAAAAGTTCACCGGAGATGACTTTCCCAATACAAAAGTTCACCGGAGATGACTTTCCCAATATAAAAGTTCACCGGGCATGACTTTCCCAATACAAAAGTTCACCGGGCATGACTTTCCCAATACAAAAGTTCACCGGAGATGACTTTCCCATACAAAAGTTCACCGGAGATGACTTTCCCAATACAAAAGTTCACCGGGCACGACTTTCCCAATACAAAAGTTCACCGGGCATGACTTTCCCAATACAAAAGTTCACCGGAGATGACTTTCCCATACAAAAGTTCACCGGAGATGACTTTCCCAATACAAAAGTTCACCGGGCACGACTTTCCCAATACAAAAGTTCACCGGGCATGACTTTCCCAATACAAAAGTTCACCGGAGATGACTTTCCCATACAAAAATTCACCGGAGATGACTTTCCCAATACAAAAGTTCACCGGAGATGACTTTCCCAATACAAAAGTTCACCGGAGATGACTTTCCCAATACAAAAGTTCACCGGAGATGACTTTCCCAATACAAAAGTTCACCGGGCACGACTTTCCCAATACAAAAGTTCACCGGGCATGACTTTCCCAATACAAAAGTTCACCGGAGATGACTTTTCCCATACAAAAGTTCACCGGAGATGACTTTCCCAATACAAAAGTTCACAGGAGATGACTTTCCCAATACAAAAGTTCACCGGAGATGACTTTCCAATACAAAAGTTCACCGGAGATGACTTTTCCCATACAAAAGTTCACCGGAGATGACTTTCCCAATACAAAAGTTCACCGGAGATGACTTTTCCCATACAAAAGTTCACCGGAGATGACTTTCCCAATACAAAAGTTCACCGGAGATGACTTTCCCAATACAAAAGTTCACCGGAGATGACTTTCCCAATACAAAAGTTCACCGGAGATGACTTTCCCAATACAAAAGATCACCGGGCATGACTTTCCCAATACAAAAGTTCACCGGAGATGACTTTTCCCATACAAAAGTTCACCGGAGATGACTTTCCCAATACAAAAGTTCACCGGAGATGACTTTCCCAATACAAAAGTTCACCGGAGATGACTTTTCCCATACAAAAGTTCACCGGAGATGACTTTCCCAATACAAAAGTTCACCGGAGATAACTTTTCCCATACAAAAGTTCACCGGAGATGACTTTCCCAATACAAAAGTTCACCGGAGATGACTTTCCCAATACAAAAGTTCACCGGAGATGACTTTTCCCATACAAAAGTTCACCGGAGATGACTTTCCCAATACAAAAGTTCACCGGAGATGACTTTCCCAATACAAAAGTTCACCGGAGATGACTTTCCCAATATAAAAGTTCACCGGGCATGACTTTCCCAATACAAAAGTTCACCGGGCATGACTTTCCCAATACAAAGTTCACCGGAGATGACTTTTCCCATACAAAAGTTCACCGGAGATGACTTTTCCCATACAAAAGTTCACCGGAGATGACTTTCCCAATACAAAAAGTTCACCGGGCATGACTTTCCCAATACAAAAGTTCACCGGGCACGACTTTTCCCATACAAAAGTTCACCGGAGATGACTTTCCCAATACAAAAGTTCACCGGAGATGACTTTTCCCATACAAAAGTTCACCGGAGATGACTTTCCCAATACAAAAGTTCACCGGAGATGACTTTCCCAATACAAAAGTTCACCGGAGATAACTTTTCCCATACAAAAGTTCACCGGAGATGACTTTCCCAATACAAAAGTTCACCGGAGATGACTTTCCCAATACAAAAGTTCACCGGAGATGACTTTCCCAATATAAAAGTTCACCGGGCATGACTTTCCCAATACAAAAGTTCACCGGGCATGACTTTCCCAATACAAAAGTTCACCGGAGATGACTTTTCCCATACAAAAGTTCACCGGAGATGACTTTTCCCATACAAAAGTTCACCGGAGATGACTTTTCCCATACAAAAGTTCACCGGAGATGACTTTCCCAATACAAAAGTTCACCGGAGATGACTTTCCCAATACAAAAGTTCACCGGAGATGACTTTTCCCATACAAAAGTTCACCGGAGATGACTTTCCCAATACAAAAGTTCACCGGAGATGACTTTCCCAATACAAAAGTTCACCGGAGATGACTTTTCCCATACAAAAGTTCACCGGAGATGACTTTTCCCATACAAAAGTTCACCGGAGATGACTTTCCCAATACAAAAGTTCACCGGGCATGACTTTCCCAAAACAAAAGTTCACCGGGCATGACTTTCCCAATACAAAAGTTCACCGGAGATGACTTTCCCAATACAAAAGTTCACCGGAGATGACTTTCCCAATACAAAAGTTCACCGGAGATGACTTTTCCCATACAAAAGTTCACCGTAGATGACTTTCCCAATACAAAAGTTCCACGGAGATGACTTTTCCCATACAAAAGTTCACCGGAGATGACTTTCCCAATACAAAAGTTCACCGGGCATGACTTTCCCAATACAAAAGTTCACCGGAGATGACTTCTCCCATACAAAAGTTCACCGGGCATGACTTTCCCAATACAAAAGTTCACCGGAGATGACTTTCCCAATACAAAAGTTCACCGGAGATGACTTTTCCCATACAAAAGTTCACCGGAGATGACTTTCCCAATACAAAAGTTCACCGGAGATGACTTTCCCAATACAAAAGTTCACCGGAGATGACTTTTCCCATACAAAAGTTCACCGGAGATGACTTTCCCAATACAAAAGTTCACCGGAGATGACTTTTCCCATACAAAAGTTCACCGGAGATGACTTTCCCAATACAAAAGTTCACCGGAGATGACTTTCCCAATACAAAAGTTCACCGGAGATGACTTTCCCAATACAAAAGTTCACCGGAGATGACTTTTCCCATACAAAAGTTCACCGGAGATGACTTTCCCAATACAAAAGTTCACCGGAGATGACTTTTCCCATACAAAAGTTCACCGGAGATGAATTTCCCAATACAAAAGTTCACCGGAGATGACTTTCCCAATATAAAAGTTCACCGGAGATGACTTTTCCCATACAAAAGTTCACCGGAGATGACTTTCCCAATACAAAAGTTCACCGGAGATGACTTTCCCAATACAAAAGTTCACCGGAGATGACTTTCCCAATACAAAAGTTCACCGGAGATGACTTTTCCCATACAAAAGTTCACCGGAGATGACTTTCCCAATACAAAAGTTCACCGGAGATGACTTTTCCCATACAAAAGTTCACCGGAGATGACTTTCCCAATACAAAAGTTCACCGGAGATGACTTTCCCAATACAAAAGTTCACCGGGCATGACTTTCCCAATACAAAAGTTCACCGGAGATGACTTTTCCCATACAAAAGTTCACCGGAGATGACTTTCCCAATACAAAAGTTCACCGGAGATGACTTTTCCCATACAAAAGTTCACCGGAGATGACTTTCCCAATACAAAAGTTCACCGGAGATGACTTTCCCAATACAAAAGTTCACCGGAGATGACTTTTCCCATACAAAAGTTCACCGGAGATGACTTTCCCAATACAAAAGTTCACCGGAGATGACTTTCCCAATACAAAAGTTCACCGGAGATGACTTTTCCCATACAAAAGTTCACCGGAGATGACTTTCCCAATACAAAAGTTCACCGGAGATGACTTTCCCAATATAAAAGTTCACCGGAGATGACTTTTCCCATACAAAAGTTCACCGGAGATGACTTTCCCAATACAAAAGTTCACCGGAGATGACTTTCCCAATACAAAAGTTCACCGGAGATGACTTTCCCAATACAAAAGTTCACCGGAGATGACTTTTCCCATACAAAAGTTCACCGGAGATGACTTTCCCAATACAAAAGTCACCGGAGATGACCTTTCCCATACAAAAGTTCACCGGAGATGACTTTCCCAATACAAAAGTTCACCGGAGATGACTTTTCCCATACAAAAGTTCACCGGAGATGACTTTCCCAATACAAAAGTTCACCGGAGATGACTTTCCCAATACAAAAGTTCACCGGGCATGACTTTCCCAATACAAAAGTTCACCGGAGATGACTTTTCCCATACAAAAGTTCACCGGAGATGACTTTCCCAATACAAAAGTTCACCGGAGATGACTTTTCCCATACAAAAGTTCACCGGGCATGACTTTCCCAAAACAAAAGTTCACCGGGCATGACTTTCCCAATACAAAAGTTCACCGGAGATGACTTTCCCAATACAAAAGTTCACCGGAGATGACTTTCCCAATACAAAAGTTCACCGGAGATGACTTTTCCCATACAAAAGTTCACCGGAGATGACTTTCCCAATACAAAAGTTCACCGGAGATGACTTTTCCCATACAAAAGTTCACCGGGCATGACTTTCCCAATACAAAAGTTCACCGGGCATGACTTTCCCAATACAAAAGTTCACCGGAGATGACTTTTCCCATACAAAAGTTCACCGGGCATGACTTTCCCAATACAAAAGTTCACCGGAGATGACTTTCCCAATACAAAAGTTCACCGGAGATGACTTTTCCCATACAAAAGTTCACCGGAGATGACTTTCCCAATACAAAAGTTCACCGGGGATGACTTTTCCCATACAAAAGTTCACCGGAGATGACTTTCCCAATACAAAAGTTCACCGGCATGACTTTCCCAATACAAAAGTTCACCGGAGATGACTTTTCCCATACAAAAGTTCACCGGAGATGACTTTCCCAATACAAAAGTTCACCGGAGATGACTTTCCCAATACAAAAGTTCACCGGAGATGACTTTTCCCATACAAAAGTTCACCGGAGATGACTTTCCCAATACAAAAGTTCACCGGAGATGACTTTTCCCATACAAAAGTTCACCGGAGATGACTTTCCCAATACAAAAGTTCACCGGAGATGACTTTTCCCATACAAAAGTTCACCGGAGATGACTTTCCCAATACAAAAGTTCACCGGGCATGACTTTCCCAAAACAAAAGTTCACCGGGCATGACTTTCCCAATACAAAAGTTCACCGGAGATGACTTTCCCAATACAAAAGTTCACCGGAGATGACTTTTCCCATACAAAAGTTCACCGGAGATGACTTTCCCAATACAAAAGTTCACCGGAGATGACTTTCCCAATACAAAAGTTCACCGGGCATGACTTTCCCAATACAAAAGTTCACCGGAGATGACTTTCCCAATACAAAAGTTCACCGGGCATGACTATCCCAAAACAAAAGTTCACCGGAGATGACTTTCCCAATACAAAAGTTCACCGGAGATGACTTTTCCCATACAAAAGTTCACCGGAGATGACTTTCCCAATACAAAAGTTCACCGGAGATGACTTTTCCCATACAAAAGTTCACCGGAGATGACTTTCCCAATACAAAAGTTCACCGGAGATGACTTTTCCCATACAAAAGTTCACCGGAGATGACTTTCCCAATACAAAAGTTCACCGGAGATGACTTTTCCCATACAAAAGTTCACCTGAGATGACTTTCCCAATACAAAAGTTCACTGGAGATAACTTTTCCCATACAAAAGTTCACCGGAGATGACTTTCCCAATACAAAAGTTCACCGGAGATGACTTTCCCAATACAAAAGTTCACCGGGCATGACTTTCCCAATACAAAAGTTCACCGGAGATGACTTTCCCAATACAAAAGTTCACCGGAGATGACTTTTCCCATACAAAAGTTCACCGGAGATGACTTTTCCCATACAAAAGTTCACCAGAGATGACTTTCCCAATACAAAAGTTCACCGGAGATGACTTTTCCCATACAAAAGTTCACCGGAGATGACTTTTCCCATACAAAAGTTCACCGGAGATGACTTTCCCAATACAAAAGTTCACCGGAGATGACTTTCCCAATACAAAAGTTCACCGGAGATGACTTTTCCCATACAAAAGTTCACCGGAGATGACTTTCCCATACAAAAGTTCACCGGAGATGACTTTCCCAATACAAAAATTCACCGGAGATGACTTTCCCAATACAAAAGTTCACCGGAGATGACTTTCCCAATATAAAAGTTCACCGGGCATGACTTTCCCAATACAAAAGTTCACCGGGCATGGCTTTCCCAATACAAAAGTTCACCGGGCACGACTTTCCCAATACAAAAGTTCACCGGGCATGACTTTCCCAATACAAAAGTTCACCGGGCATGACTTTCCCAATACAAAAGTTCACCGGGCATGACTTTCCCAATACAAAAGTTCACCGGAGATGACTTTTCCCATACAAAAGTTCACCGGAGATGACTTTCCCAATACAAAAGTTCACCGGAGATGACTTTCCCAATATAAAAGTTCACCGGGCATGACTTTCCCAATACAAAAGTTCACCGGGCATGACTTTCCCAATACAAAAGTTCACCGGAGATGACTTTCCCATACAAAAGTTCACCGGAGATGACTTTCCCAATACAAAAGTTCACCGGGCACGACTTTCCCAATACAAAAGTTCACCGGGCATGACTTTCCAATACAAAAGTTCACCGGAGATGACTTTCCCATACAAAAGTTCGCCGGAGATGACTTTCCCAATACAAAAGTTCACCGGGCACGACTTTCCCAATACAAAAGTTCACCGGGCATGACTTTCCCAATACAAAAGTTCACCGGAGATGACTTTCCCATACAAAAGTTCACCGGAGATGACTTTCCCAATACAAAAGTTCACCGGAGATGACTTTCCCAATACAAAAGTTCACCGGAGATGACTTTCCCAATACAAAAGTTCACCGGAGATGACTTTTCCCATACAAAAGTTCACCGGAGATGACTTTTCCAATACAAAAGTTCACCGGAGATGACTTTTCCCATACAAAAGTTCACCGGAGATGACTTTCCCAATACAAAAGTTCACCGGAGATGACTTTTCCATACAAAAGTTCACCGGAGATGACTTTCCCAATACAAAAGTTCACCGGAGATGACTTTCCCAATACAAAAGTTCACCGGAGATGACTTTTCCCATACAAAAGTTCACCGGAGATGACTATTCCCATACAAAAGTTCACCGGAGATGACTTTCCCATACAAAAGTTCACCGGAGATGACTTTCCCAATACAAAAGTTCACCGGAGATGACTTTTCCCATACAAAAGTTCACCGGAGATGACTTTCCCAATACAAAAGTTCACCGGAGATGACTTTCCCAATATAAAAGTTCACCGGGCATGACTTTCCCAATACAAAAGTTCACCGGGCATGACTTTCCCAATACAAAAGTTCACCGGAGATGACTTTTCCCATACAAAAGTTCACCGGAGATGACTTTTTCCATACAAAAGTTCACCGGAGATGACTTTCCCAATACAAAAGTTCACCGGAGATGACTTTCCCAATACAAAAGTTCACCGGAGATGACTTTTCCCAATACAAAAGTTCACCGGAGATGACTTTTCCCATACAAAAGTTCACCGGAGATGACTTTCCCAATACAAAAGTTCACCGGAGATGACTTTCCCAATACAAAAGTTCACCGGAGATGACTTTTCCCATACAAAAGTTCACCGGAGATGACTTTCCCAATACAAAAGTTCACCGGAGATGACTTTCCCAATACAAAAGTTCACCGGAGATGACTTTTCCCATACAAAAGTTCACCGGAGATGACTTTCCCAATACAAAAGTTCACCGGAGATGACTTTCCCAATACAAAAGTTCACCGGAGATGACTTTTCCCATACAAAAGTTCACCGGAGATGACTTTCCCAATACAAAAGTTCACCGGAGATGACTTTTCCCATACAAAAGTTCACCGGAGATGACTTTCCCAATACAAAAGTTCACCGGAGATGACTTTCCCAATACAAAAGTTCACCGGAGATGACTTTTCCCATACAAAAGTTCACCGGAGATGACTTTCCCAATACAAAAGTTCACCGGAGATGACTTTTCCCATACAAAAGTTCACCGGAGATGACTTTCCCAATACAAAAGTTCACCGGAGATGACTTTCCCAATACAAAAGTTCACCGGAGATGACTTTTCCCATACAAAAGTTCACCGGAGATGACTTTCCCAATACAAGAGTTCACCGGAGATGACTTTTCCCATACAAAAGTTCACAGGAGATGACTTTTCCCATACAAAAGTTCACCGGAGATGACTTTCCCAATACAAAAGTTCACCGGAGATGACTTTCCCAATACAAAAGTTCACCGGAGATGACTTTTCCCATACAAAAGTTCACCGGAGATGACTTTCCCAATACAAAAGTTCACCGGAGATGACTTTCCCATACAAAAGTTCACCGGAGATGACTTTCCCAATACAAAAGTTCACCGGAGATGACTTTCCCAATACAAAAGTTCACCGGAGATGACTTTTCCCATACAAAAGTTCACCGGAGATGACTTTCCCAATAAAAAAGTTCACCGGAGATGACTTTTCCCATACAAAAGTTCACAGGAGATGACTTTTCCCATACAAAAGTTCACCGGAGATGACTTTCCCAATACAAAAGTTCACCGGAGATGACTTTCCCAATACAAAAGTTCACCGGAGATGACTTTTCCCATACAAAAGTTCACCGGAGATGGCTTTTCCAATACAAAAGTTCACCGGAGATGACTTTCCCAATACAAAAGTTCACCGGAGATGACTTTCCCAATACAAAAGTTCACCGGAGATGACTTTTCCCATACAAAAGTTCACCGGAGATGACTTTCCCAATACAAAAGTTCACCGGAGATGACTTTTCCATACAAAAGTTCACCGGAGATGACTTTCCCAATACAAAAGTTCACCGGAGATGACTTTTCACATACAAAAGTTCACCGGAGATGACTTTCCCAATACAAAAGTTCGCCGGAGATGACTTTTCCCATACAAAAGTTCACCGGAGATAACTTTCCCAATACAAAAGTTCACCGGAGATGACTTTTCCCATATAAAAGTTCACCGGAGATGACTTTCCCAATACAAAAGTTCACCGGAGATGACTTTCCCAATACAAAAGTTCACCGGAGATGACTTTTCCCATACAAAAGTTCACCGGAGATGACTTTCCCAATACAAAAGTTCACCGGGCATGACTTTCCCAAAACAAAAGTTCACCGGGCATGACTTTCCCAATACAAAAGTTCACCGGAGATGACTTTCCCAATACAAAAGTTCACCGGAGATGACTTTCCCAATACAAAAGTTCACCGGAGATGACTTTTCCCATACAAAAGTTCACCGGAGATGACTTTTCCCATACAAAAGTTCACCGGAGATGACTTTCCCAATACAAAAGTTCACCGGGCATGACTTTCCCAATACAAAAGTTCACCGGAGATGACTTTCCCATACAAAAGTTCACCGGAGTTGACTTTCCCAATACAAAAGTTCACCGGGCACGACTTTCCCAATACAAAAGTTCACCGGAGATGACTTTCCCAATATAAAAGTTCACCGGGCATGACTTTCCCAATACAAAAGTTCACCGGCACGACTTTCCCAATACAAAAGTTCACCGGAGATGACTTTCCCAATACAAAAGTTCACCGGAGATGACTTTCCCAATACAAAAGTTCACCGGGCATGACTTTCCAATACAAAAGTTCACTGGAGATGACTTTCCCAATACAAAAGTTCACCGGGCATGACTTTCCCAATATAAAAGTTCACCGGGCATGACTTTCCCAATACAAAAGTTCACCGGAGATGACTTTCCCAATACAAAAGTTCACCGGAGATGACTTTTCCCATACAAAGGTTCACCGGAGATGACTTTCCAATACAAAAGTTCACCGGAGATGACTTTTCCCATACAAAAGTTCACCGGAGATGACTTTCCCAATACAAAAGTTCACCGGAGATGACTTTTCCATACAAAAGTTCACCGGAGATGACTTTCCCAATACAAAAGTTCACCGGAGATGACTTTCCCATACAAAAGTTCACCGGAGATGACTTTTCCCATACAAAAGTTCACCGGAGATGACTTTCCCAATACAAAAGTTCACCGGAGATGACTTTCCCAATACAAAAGTTCACCGGAGATGACTTTCCCAATACAAAAGTTCACCGGAGATGAC
Source organism: Musca autumnalis (assembly GCF_047663935.1). Classification (NCBI taxonomy): domain Eukaryota; kingdom Metazoa; phylum Arthropoda; class Insecta; order Diptera; family Muscidae; genus Musca; species Musca autumnalis. The sequence goes on along the minus strand of NW_027412131.1, from coordinate 36,235 downwards.
TTTCCCAATACAAAAGTTCACCGGAGATGACTTTCCCAATACAAAAGTTCACCGGAGATGACTTTTCCCATACAAAAGTTCACCGGAGATGACTTTCCCAATGCAAAAGTTCACCGGAGATGACTTTCCCAATACAAAAGTTCACCGGAGATGACTTTTCCCATACAAAAGTTCACCGGAGATGACTTTTCCCATACAAAAGTTCACCGGGCATGACTTTCCCAATACAAAAGTTCACCGGAGATGACTTTCCCAATACAAAAGTTCACCGGGCATGACTTTCCCAAAACAAAAGTTCACCGGGCATGACTTTCCCAATACAAAAGTTCACCGGAGATGACTTTCCCAATACAAAAGTTCACCGGAGATGACTTTCCCAATACAAAAGTTCACCGGAGATGACTTTTCCCATACAAAAGTTCACCGGAGATGACTTTTCCCATACAAAAGTTCACCGGGCATGACTTTCCCAATACAAAAGTTCACCGGGCATGACTTTCCCAATACAAAAGTTCACCGGGCATGACTTTCCCAATACAAAAGTTCACCGGAGATGACTTTTCCCATACAAAAGTTCACCGGAGATGACTTTTCCCATACAAAAGTTCACCGGAGATGACTTTCCCAATACAAAAGTTCACCGGAGATGACTTTCCCAATACAAAAGTTCACCGGAGATGACTTTTCCCATACAAAAGTTCACCGGAGATGACTTTCCCAATACAAAAGTTCACCGGAGATGACTTTCCCAATACAAAAGTTCACCGGGCATGACTTTCCCAATACAAAAGTTCACCGGAGATGACTTTCCCAATACAAAAGTTCACCGGGCATGACTTTCCCAATATAAAAGTTCACCGGGCATGACTTTCCCAATACAAAAGTTCACCGGAGATGACTTTCCCAATACAAAAGTTCACCGGAGATGACTTTTCCCACACAAAAGTTCACCGGAGATGACTTTCCCAATACAAAAGTTCACCGGAGATGACTTTTCCCATACAAAAGTTCACCGGAGATGACTTTCCCAATACAAAAGTTCACCGGAGATGACTTTTCCCATACAAAAGTTCACCGGAGATGACTTTCCCAATACAAAAGTTCACCGGAGATGACTTTTCCCATACAAAAGTTCACCGGAGATGACTTTTCCCATACAAAAGTTCACCGGAGATGACTTTCCCAATACAAAAGTTCACCGGAGATGACTTTCCCAATACAAAAGTTCACCGGAGATGACTTTTCCCATACAAAAGTTCACCGGAGATGACTTTCCCAATACAAAAGTTCCCCGGAGATGACTTTCCCAATACAAAAGTTCACCGGAGATGACTTTTCCCATACAAAAGTTCACCGGAGATGACTTTCCCAATACAAAAGTTCACCGGAGATGACTTTCCCAATACAAAAGTTCACCGGAGATGACTTTTCCCATACAAAAGTTCACCGGAGATGACTTTTCCCATACAAAAGTTCACCGGAGATGACTTTCCCAATAAAAAAGTTCACCGGAGATGACTTTTCCCATACAAAAGTTCACCGGAGATGACTTTCCCAATACAAAAGTTCACCGGGCATGATTTTCCCAAAACAAAAGTTCACCGGGCATGACTTTCCCAATACAAAAGTTCACCGGAGATGACTTTCCCAATACAAAAGTTCACCGGAGATGACTTTCCCAATACAAAAGTTCACCGGAGATGACTTTTCCCATACAAAACTTCACCGGAGATGACTTTTCCCATACAAAAGTTCACCGGGCATGACTTTCCCAATACAAAAGTTCACCGGGCATGACTTTCCCAATACAAAAGTTCACCGGGCATGACTTTCCCAATACAAAAGTTCACCGGAGATGACTTTTCCCATACAAAAGTTCGCCGGAGATGACTTTTCCCATACAAAAGTTCACCGGAGATGACTTTCCCAATACAAAAGTTCACCGGAGATGACTTTCCCAATACAAAAGTTCACCGGAGATGACTTTTCCCATACAAAAGTTCACCGGAGATGACTTTCCCAATACAAAAGTTCACCGGAGATGACTTTCCCAATACAAAAGTTCACCGGAGATGACTTTTCCCATACAAAAGTTCACCGGAGATGACTTTCCCAATACAAAAGTTCACCGGAGATGACTTTCCCAATACAAAAGTTCACCGGAGATGACTTTTCCTATACAAAAGTTCACCGGAGATGACTTTCCCAATACAAAAGTTCACCGGAGATGACTTTTCCCATACAAAAGTTCACCGGGCATGACTTTCCCAATACAAAAGTTCACCGGAGATGACTTTCCCATACAAAAGTTCACCGGAGATGACTTTCCCAATACAAAAGTTCACCGGAGATGACTTTCCCAATACAAAAGTTCACCGGAGATGACTTTTCCCATACAAAAGTTCACCGGAGATGACTTTTCCCAATACAAAAGTTCACCGGAGATGACTTTCCCATTACAAAGTTCACCGGAGATGACTTTTCCCATACAAAAGTCACCGGAGATGACTTTCCCAATACAAAAGTTCACCGGAGATGACTTTTCCCATACAAAAGTTCACCGGAGATGACTGACTTTCCCAATACAAAAGTTCACCGGAGATGACTTTTCCCATACAAAAGTTCACCGGAGATGACTTTCCCAATACAAAAGTTCACCGGGCATGACTTTCCCAAAACAAAAGTTCACCGGGCATGACTTTCCCAATACAAAAGTTCACCGGAGATGACTTTCCCAATACAAAAGTTCACCGGAGATGACTTTTCCCATACAAAAGTTCACCGGAGATGACTTTCCCAATACAAAAGTTCACCGGAGATGACTTTCCCAAGATGACTTTTCCCATACAAAAGTTCACCGGAGATGACTTTCCCAATACAAAAGTTCACCGGAGATGACTTTTCCCATACAAAAGTTCACCGGAGATGACTTTCCCAATACAAAAGTTCACCGGAGATGACTTTTCCCATACAAAAGTTCACCGGAGATGACTTTCCCAATACAAAAGTTCACCGGAGATGACTTTTCCCATACAAAAGTTCACCGGAGATGACTTTCCCAATACAAAAGTTCACCGGAGATGACTTTCCCAATACAAAAGTTCACCGGGCATGACTTTCCCAATACAAAAGTTCACCGGAGATGACTTTCCCAATACAAAAGTTCACCGGAGATGACTTTTCCCATACAAAAGTTCATCGGAGATGACTTTTCCCATACAAAAGTTCACCGGAGATGACTTTCCCAATACAAAAGTTCACCGGAGATGACTTTTCCCATACAAAAGTTCACCGGAGATGACTTTTCCCATACAAAAGTTCACCGGAGATGACTTTCCCAATACAAAAGTTCACCGGAGATGACTTTCCCAATACAAAAGTTCACCGGAGATGACTTTTCCCATACAAAAGTTCACCGGAGATGACTTTCCATACAAAAGTTCACCGGAGATGACTTTCCCAATACAAAAGTTCACCGGAGATGACTTTCCCAATAAAAAAGTTCACCGGAGATGACTTTCCCAATATAAAAGTTCGCCGGGCATGACTTTCCCAATACAAAAGTTCACCGGGCATGACTTTCCCAATACAAAAGTTCACCGGGCACGACTTTCCCAATACAAAAGTTCACCGGGCATGACTTTCCCAATACAAAAGTTCACCGAGCATGACTTTCCCAATACAAAAGTTCACCGGGCATGACTTTCCCAATACAAAAGTTCACCGGAGATGACTTTTCCCATACAAAAGTTCACCGGAGATGACTTTCCCAATACAAAAGTTCACCGGAGATGACTTTCCCAATATAAAAGTTCACCGGGCATGACTTTCCCAATACAAAAGTTCACCGGGCATGACTTTCCCAATACAAAAGTTCACCGGAGATGACTTTCCATACAAAAGTTCACCGGAGATGACTTTCCCAATACAAAAGTTCACCGGGCACGACTTTCTCAATACAAAAGTTCACCGGGCATGACTTTCCCAATACAAAAGTTCACCGGAGATGACTTTCCCATACAAAAGTTCACCGGAGATGACTTTCCCAATACAAAAGTTCACCGGGCACGACTTTCCCAATACAAAAGTTCACCGGGCATGACTTTCCCAATACAAAAGTTCACCGGAGATGACTTTCCCATACAAAAGTTCACCGGAGATGACTTTCCCAATACAAAAGTTCACCGGAGATGACTTTCCCAATACAAAAGTTCACCGGAGATGACTTTCCCAATACAAAAGTTCACCGGAGATGACTTTTCCCATACAAAAGTTCACCGGAGATGACTTTTCCAATACAAAAGTTCACCGGAGATGACTTTTCCCATACAAAAGTTCACCGGAGATGACTTTCCCAATACAAAAGTTCACCGGAGATGACTTTTCCCATACAAAAGTTCACCGGAGATGACTTTCCCAATACAAAAGTTCACCGGAGATGACTTTCCCAATACAAAAGTTCACCGGAGATGACTTTTCCCATACAAAAGTTCACCGGAGATGACTTTTCCCATACAAAAGTTCACCAGAGATGACTTTCCCATACAAAAGTTCACCGGAGATGACTTTCCCAATACAAAAGTTCACCGGAGATGACTTTTCCCATACAAAAGTTCACCGGAGATGACTTTCCCAATACAAAAGTTCACCGGAGATGACTTTCCCAATATAAAAGTTCACCGGGCATGACTTTCCCAATACAAAAGTTCACCGGGCATGACTTTCCCAATACAAAAGTTCACCGGAGATGACTTTTCCCATACAAAAGTTCACCGGAGATGACTTTTCCCATACAAAAGTTCACCGGAGATGACTTTCCCAATACAAAAGTTCACCGGAGATGACTTTTCCCATACAAAAGTTCACCGGAGATGACTTTCCCAATACAAAAGTTCACCGGAGATGACTTTCCCAATACAAAAGTTCACCGGAGATGACTTTTCCCATACAAAAGTTCACCGGAGATGACTTTCCCAATACAAAAGTTCACCGGAGATGACTTTTCCCATACAAAAGTTCACCGGAGATGACTTTCCCAATACAAAAGTTCACCGGAGATGACTTTCCCAATACAAAAGTTCACCGGAGATGACTTTTCCCATACAAAAGTTCACCGGAGATGACTTTCCCAATACAAAAGTTCACCGGAGATGACTTTTCCCATACAAAAGTTCACCGGAGATGACTTTCCCAATACAAAAGTTCACCGGAGATGACTTTCCCAATACAAAAGTTCACCGGAGATGACTTTTCCCATACAAAAGTTCACCGGAGATGACTTTCCCAATACAAAAGTTCACCGGAGATGACTTTTCCCATACAAAAGTTCACCGGAGATGACTTTTCCCATACAAAAGTTCACCGGGGATGACTTTCCCAATACAAAATTCACCGGAGATGACTTTCCCAATACAAAAGTTTACCGGAGATGACTTTTCCCATACAAAAGTTCACCGGAGATGACTTTCCCAATACAAAAGTTCACCGGAGATGACTTTCCCAATACAAAAGTTCACCGGAGATGACTTCCCAATACAAAAGTTCACCGGAGATGACTTTTCCCATACAAAAGTTCACCGGAGATGACTTTCCCAATACAAAAGTTCACCGGAGATGACTTTTCCCATACAAAAGTTCACCGGAGATGACTTTCCCAATACAAAAGTTCACCGGAGATGACTTTTCCCATACAAATTTCACCGGAGATGACTTTCCCAATACAAAAGTTCACCGGAGATGACTTTTCCCATACAAAAGTTCACCGGAGATGACTTTCCCAATACAAAGTTCACCGGAGATGACTTTTCCCATATAAAAGTTCACCGGAGATGACTTTCCCAATACAAAAGTTCACCGGAGATGACTTTCCCAATACAAAAGTTCACCGGAGATGACTTTTCCCATACAAAAGTTCACCGGAGATGACTTTCCCAATACAAAAGTTCACCGGGCATGACTTTCCCAAAACAAAAGTTCACCGGGCATGACTTTCCCAATACAAAAGTTCACCGGAGATGACTTTCCCAATACAAAAGTTCACCGGAGATGACTTTCCCAATACAAAAGTTCACCGGAGATGACTTTTCCCATACAAAAGTTCACCGGAGATGACTTTTCCCATACAAAAGTTCACCGGAGACGACTTTCCCAATACAAAAGTTCACCGGGCATGACTTTCCCAATACAAAAGTTCACCGGAGATGACTTTCCCATACAAAAGTTCACCGGAGATGACTTTCCCAATACAAAAGTTCACCGGGCACGACTTTCCCAATACAAAAGTTCACCGGAGATGACTTTCCCAATACAAAAGTTCACCGGGCATGACTTTCCCAATACAATAGTTCACCGGGCATGACTTTCCCAATACAAAAGATCACCGGGCATGACTTTTCCAATATAAACGTTCACCGGAGATGACTTTCCAATACAAAAGTTCACCGGGCATGACTTTCCCAATACAAAAGTTCACCGGGCATGACTTTCCCAATACAAAAGTTCGCCGGGCATGACTTTCCCAATACAAAAGTTCACCGGGCATGACTTTCCCAATACAAAAAGTTCACCGGAGATGACTTTTCCCATACAAAAGTTCACCGGAGATGACTTTCCCAATACAAAAGTTCACCGGAGATGACTTTCCCAATACAAAAGTTCACCGGAGATGACTTTTCCCATACAAAAGTTCACCCGAGATGACTTTCCCAATACAAAAGTTCACCGGAGATGACTTTCCCAATACAAAAGTTCACCGGAGATGACTTTTCCCATACAAAAGTTCACCGGAGATGACTTTCCCAATACAAAAGTTCACCGGAGATGACTTTTCCCATACAAAAGTTCACCAGGCATGACTTTCCCAATTCAAAAGTTCACCGGAGATGACTTTTCCCATACAAAAGTTCACCGGAGATGACTTTCCCAATACAAAAGTTCACCGGAGATGACTTTCCCAATACAAAAGTTCACCGGAGATGACTTTTCCCATACAAAAGTTCACCGGAGATGACTTTCCCAATACAAAAGTTCACCGGAGATGACTTTCCCAATACAAACGTTCACCGGAGATGACTTTTCCCAATACAAAAGTTCACCGGAGATGACTTTCCCAATACAAAAGTTCACCGGAGATGACTTTTCCCATACAAAAGTTCACCGGAGATGACTTTCCCAATACAAAAGTTCACCGGAGATGACTTTTCCATACAAAAGTTCACCGGAGATGACTTTTCCCATACAAAAGTTCACCGGAGATGACTTTCCCAATACAAAAGTTCACCGGAGATGACTTTCCCAGTACAAAAGTTCACCGGAGATGACTTTTCCCATACAAAAGTTCACCGGAGATGACTTTCCCAATACAAAAGTTCACCGGAGATGACTTTTCCCATACAAAAGTTCACCGGAGATGACTTTTCCCATACAAAAGTTCACCGGAGATGACTTTCCAATACAAAAGTTCACCGGAGATGACTTTCCCAATACAAAAGTTCACCGGAGATGACTTTTCCCATACAAAAGTTCACCGGAGATGACTTTTCCCATACAAAAGTTCACCGGGCGTGACTTTCCCAATACAAAAGTTCACCGGGCATGACTTTCCCAAAACAAAAGTTCACCGGGCATGACTTTCCCAATACAAAAGTTCACCGGAGATGACTTTCCCAATACAAAAGTTCACCGGAGATGACTTTTCCCATACAAAAGTTCACCGGAGATGACTTTTCCCATACAAAAGTTCACCGGAGATGACTTTCCCAATACAAAAGTTCACCGGAGATGACTTTTCCCATACAAAAGTTCACCGGAGATGACTTTCCCAATACAAAAGTTCACCGGAGATGACTTTTCCCATACAAAAGTTCACCGGAGATGACTTTCCCAATACAAAAGTTCACCGGAGATGACTTTCCCAATACAAAAGTTCACCGGGCATGACTTTCCCAATACAAAAGTTCACCGGGCATGACTTTCCCAATACAAAAGTTCACCGGAGATGACTTTTCCCATACAAAAGTTCACCGGAGATGACTTTCCCAATACGAAAGTTCACCGGAGATGACTTTTCCATACAAAAGTTCACCGGAGATGACTTTCCCAATACAAAAGTTCACCGGAGATGACTTTCCCCATACAAAAGTTCACCGGAGATGACTTTCCCAATACAAAAGTTCACCGGAGATGACTTTCCCAATACAAAAGTTCACCGGGCATGACTTTCCCAATACAAAAGTTCACCGGGCATGACTTTCCCAATACAATAGTTCACCGGGCATGACTTTCCCAATACAAAAGTTCACCGGGCATGACTTTTCCAATATAATTATTATTTATTTTTATTTATTTATTTATTCATGTAGTAAAAATATCACAATTTGATCTTATATATGTACATTAAGAAACGGTTTTACCTTAATTCTATAACATTATTTGTGATTATTAAAGTATATGATTAATAACATAGTAATACAAAGGAAAATACTACAATTAAAAACCTTTGAATATAATGGAAGGATCCCTGACACATACAAACAATGAGTTTATATGTGTAAGAGATGTATGCATAAGTAGCAAAAAGAGTGTTTAGACTTGGGTGGAGAGAAAATAGGAAATATAATATTAAATAGAGAAATAGGATTTGAATTGGATTAATCGTTTGCGAAGAGTTCTAAAATAAGGTGGTTGTTTGACATACTGCAAAGATCCCTGAATCGATAAAGAGATTCGGAAATTTTTATAGACAACAATTTGACTCCAGATTGTGAGTGAAGCCTATCTGTTGAATAATGCCATGGTAGATTGAGCATCAATTTTAATAACTTATTTTGGCAGATTTGTAAGGTTTTAATGTGAGAGTTAGCACATACTCCCCAAACAGGCGAGGCATACATTAAAATTGATTGGAATATAGATTTATATATCAATACTAGCGGACCCGGCGAACTTCGTCTCGCTATTAAGGAATAAAATTTCATACAAAAACTCAATTTTCGATTTTTCCAATTTTCCGACTTTTCCAGAGATATTTTCCAAAATTTTCTTCCGTAAAGACCTTCTCCTCGAAAATACGAATAACTGACAAAAAATTTTACAGAAATCGGCCTAGCCGTTCTCATTTTATGAATTACTATACATTTTTTACACCATTTTTATATAAATATAGATGATATATTTTGTTGGCGAAAGATAGTTTGGAATTTCTGTTTATTAATGGGTAAAGCAGTTTTAAAGCAATATTAAATTTATTTTTAATAAATTTAATATGATCGCGGAAAATTAATTTAGTGTCAAAAATTATACCAAGGTATTTAACATTATTAAGCCAAGGTATGGAATGACCAGAAATGTCTAGAGGAGAACTTGGCAAGTTGCAGGATTTTCTTTTTCGTGTGAAAAAGATGGCCTGAGATTTACCAACATTTAATTTAATTTTCCACTTATTCATATACTCATTAACTATAAGTACAGAACTTTCTATGGAACGCACTATTGTTTGTGGGCATTGATCGGAGGTGAATATTCCGATATCATCAGCGTATAAGGCAGTAGAACAGTTTGGTAATTTGGGGAAATCTGAACAGAATATTATGTATAATAATGGACCTAGTACAGATCCTTGTGGGACTCCAGCTGTAACTACAATTTCGTTCGAAATGGCGTTGTTTACGTGAACATAAAATTTTCTATTCCTCAAAAAACAATTTATTAGTTTAACCAGATGCAAAGGGAATCCAAATTGAGTCATTTTAAAAATAAGTGCATCATGCCAAACAGAGTCGAAGGCTTTTTCGACATCCAATAATACTAAACCGGTTGATTTTTTATTTTGAAACCCTGATTTAACGAAGTTGAATATTCGTTTAGCCTGGTGAGTAGTGGAGTGAGAACTTCTGAAACCAAACTGTTCATCTGGTATTATATCATGGCTCTCAACAAATGCAAGTAGTTTTTGTTTGATAATTTTTTCAAAGATTTTTCCAATAACGCTAAGCAAACTTATTGGTCTATAACTGTCAGCAAGACTTGGCGATTTGCCACTTTTTAAAATAGGAATAACTTTGGCCATTTTCCAAGATTTTGGGAAATAGTTTAATTTTAAACAGCAGTTAAATATAAAACAAATATATTTAATCACAATCTTTGGGGAATGAATAAGTAATATCAATCGTATACCATCGGGTCCAACAGACATTTTCTTTCTTATTGTATTTATTAATGAATATATAAGTTCAACATCAACAAAATCAGCGACAGAACCATGAGAATCCATGCTATTAAATCGGTCCATAAAATTAGAAATCATTTGATTGTGTGAGTTCACACCCAGATGATTTGAAATCATGTGATTTAACGAAAAACGATTTGCTAAAGCTGTTGCCTTCTCTTTGCTAGAATACAACTTTTCATCAGCGATATGTAGACAAGGAATCGGAGCATGTTTTCTTCGTAGAACTTTGCTAATATTCCAAAATGGTTTGTCACCTTTTCTCAGATTTTGTAAACGTTTATTCCAGTTTTTGTTGCGAAGCTCAGAAATATTACGACTTATGACAGCTGTAAGTTGTACCATCATATTGTAATGGTAAGGTTGTCTAAAAGAAGCCCACTGTCTCTTAAAGTAATTTTTAAGTTTTATTAATTGCAGTATCTTCCTAGGCAACTTAATGAAGTTGGGAGAAGAAGTTAATTGTGGCACCCACATGTTCTCTGCTAGACTTAATTTATCCTCAAGGAATTTCAGATTACGGTCAACATTATCTGTGGTTATAGATTCATCTATAACCATTTGTAAATTAACAAAGTCATTAGATAGTTGTGTCTTAAAGCCACCCCAATTTGCTTTTTTATAATCCAGACCCAGTACGTTAGATGAACTATCAGTTCTTAAAGAAAAGAATACAGGTAAATGGTCAGAACTAAGTTCAGTTTTAACTTTCATTTGTGAAATATAATTAGGTGAGTTTGTAACTATTAAGTCAATAGTAGAGGGCAAAGACCTGCCAGATGGAGGAATGTAAGTATGTTGATCTGTATGTAAGATGGAAACAGGAAAAAATGTTGTAAATTCATTGAGAATGTTTCCCCAACAATTTGCTCTTACACAGTCCCAATTTCTATGCCTGCTATTAAGATCGCCACATAATAAAAACGAACCATTAATATTACAAAGTCTTCTCAGATCTGATTTAAATTGTTGTTGCCGTGCAGATGTATTAGAACCTCCAGGGAAATATGTGCTGTAAATTTTGATATTGTTTGTATTATTACCAACAATTTCAATACCAATATTTTCAATGAGATTAGTGGGAATTATTGGCAATTCTTTAACATTGAGAGACCTTTTAACCAATATGGCAACACCTCCACCATTATTGTGCTCTCTATCAGCACGAAAACACTCAAAATTAGGATGATACAATTTATCTGAGTACTTGAGCCAAGTTTCAGACAGTAAACAAACATCAATATTATTTATCTCAAGAGAACTAAAAAGTTCAGCAAACTTATTTCGGATACTGCGACAGTTCCAGAACATTATATTTAAAGATTCAATATCCATTATTTATAAGAATTGTATAAATACTTAATAGCTAATTGAGTAATGACATTAAATTGTTCCTGTTTATTTTTACAATTTTGTAAACTATTTATAATATCAAATGTAAGAGAAGTGATTTCTGCCTCAGAGAATAAATTATTTCCCGTTTGTTCATTGCAACCCACAGGGAACGGAGAGGAGATATTATTCATAGTCGTGGAGTTGCCAGATGTCTGCGGCCAAACATTTTCGACAGGTCGATTTTTGGTATAATTTTGTGATGAAATATTAGGCTTGCTAGTAGTGGAAGCTTTTTTGTTGAAAGGTTTTTGTCCTAATTCACAAAACTCGTCATAGTTGATTTTAAAAGAGGGTGTGATTTTATGACTTTGTTTGGTATTGGAACTATTAATGCGGTTTTTGATTTCCAAATATGCAGCTCTGTTTGGGCATCCTTCAAATGTCGATTTGTGCTCTCCGTTGCAGTTTGCACATTTTGATTTATCCGCATTTGGACAAACGTTCGTTAAATGTTTCCCTGCGCAGTTAGCACAATTGGGATTTACGCAACAGTTTCTTTCACCATGTCCGAACATCTGGCATCTATGACATTGTATAATTTTGTTTTTGGACCTACGTTGATAGTCCCACTTAACCATTACTCTAAAGAGCGATTTCACTCTTTGGCGTAAGTCTTTTAATGTAACGGACCCTTTCTCAAAATAAACAATAAAGAGAGTTTCTTCGTAGGCACCACGTGATTTTACAACTGCCTTGACGTCACAGCATTTGTAACCCATGGTTATGAGCACATGTTTAACATCTTCTGGTGATTTGCCATCCAGATCGTACAGAACAACCTTGAATTTTCGATCATCTCTTTTATCGTGAGAGAAAAACTGAAACTTGCTCTCATAGAGAACACTTTTTATTTTTTCATGTGTTTCTAAACTCTCACATATAATTTTGACACCGATTGATATTTTTTTAATAAAATAGTCCAATATGTTTTTATTTCCAAAGAGCTCCTGGACTTTGCTCACGGATTGACCCAATACTTTGATGGGAGGTATAACTATTTTTTTATCAGCAACAGGGTCGTCTGTTTCGATAGTATTTTCATCATCACAATTAACATCATCAAGTGCTTGTAGAGGCAAATAATAATTATTTGACTTAGAAAAAGTCTTTCTATGCTTTGATGTAGACATTTCGTCTACATCAAAAGATGGTAATGTTCGTTTAGGAATGTTTGTTTGTTTTAGGTTCGCTTTGAATATATACAAAAGAAAACACCGAAATAAGAAAAACTTGCGGCAATAACTTGTGCAAAACTATATTAATTTTTGATACACTGCGGTTATGCGTCTGTAGCAATCGAGAGTAGAAAGCGAACTGATTTTCCAATATAAAAGTTCACCGGAGATGACTTTCCCAATACAAAAGTTCACCGGGCATGACTTTCCCAATACAAAAGTTCACCGGGCATGACTTTCCCAATACAAAAGTTCACCGGGCATGACTTTCCCAATACAATAGTTCACCGGGCATGACTTTCCCAATACAAAAGTTCACCGGGCATGACTTTTCCAATATAAAAGTTCACCGGAGATGACTTTCCCAATACAAAAGTTCACCGGGCATGACTTTCCCAATACAAAAGTTCACCGGGCATGACTTTCCCAATACAAAAGTTCACCGGGCATGACTTTCCCAATACAAAAGTTCGCCGGGCATGACTTTCCCAATATAAAAGTTCACCGGAGATGACTTTCCCAATACAAGAGTTCACCGGGCATGACTTTCCCAATACAAAAGTTCGCCGGGCATGACTTTCCCAATACAAAAGTTCACCGGAGATGACTTTCCCAATACAAAAGTTCACCGGAGATGACTTTTCCCATACAAAAGTTCACCGGAGATGACTTTCCCAATACAAAAGTTCACCGGAGATGTCTTTTCCCATACAAAAGTTCACCGGAGATGACTTTTCCCATACAAAAGTTCACCGGAGATGACTTTCCCAATACAAAAGTTCACCGGGGATGACTTTTCCCATACAAAAGTTCACCGGAGATGACTTTCCCAATACAAAAGTTCACCGGAGATGACTTTTCCCATACAAAAATTCACCGGAGATGACTTTCCCAATACAAAAGTTCGCCGGAGATGACTTTTCCCATACAAAAGTTCACCGGAGATGACTTTCCCAAAACAAAAGTTCACCGGAGATGACTTTCCCATACAAAAGTTCAGCGGAGATGAATTTTCCCATACAAAAGTTCACCGGAGATGACTTTCCCAATACAAAAGTTCACCGGAGATGACTTTCCCAATACAAAAGTTCACCGGAGATGACTTTTCCCATACAAAAGTTCACCGGAGATGACTTTCCCAAAACAAAAGTTCACCGGAGATGACTTTCCCATACAAAAGTTCACCGGAGATGACTTTTCCCATACAAAAGTTCACCGGGCATGACTTTCCCAATACAAAAGTTCACCGGGCACGACTTTCCCAATACAAAAGTTCACCGGGCATGACTTTCCCAAAACAAAAGTTCACCGGAGATGACTTTCCCAATACAAAAGTTCACCGGAGATGACTTTCCCAAAACAAAAGTTCACCGGAGATGACTTTCCCAATACAAAAGTTCACCGGAGATGACTTTTCCCATACAAAAGTTCACCGGAGATGACTTTTCCCATACAAAAGTTCACCGGAGATGACTTTCCCAATACAAAAGTTCACCGGAGATGACTTTCCCATACAAAAGTTCACCGGAGATGACTTTTCCCATACAAAAGTTCACCGGGCATGACTTTCCCAATACAAAAGTTCACCGGGCATGACTTTCCCAATACAAAAGTTCACCGGGCATGACTTTCCCAAAACAAAAGTTCACCGGGCATGACTTTTCCCATACAAAAGTTCACCGCAGATGACTTTCCCAATACAAAAGTTCACCGGAGATGACTTTTCCCATACAAAAGTTCACCGGAGATGACTTTCCCAATACAAAAGTTCCCCGGAGATGACTTTTCCCATACAAAAGTTCACCGGAGATGACTTTCCCAATACAAAAGTTCACCGGAGATGACTTTCCCAATACAAAAGTTCACCGGAGATGACTTTTCCCATACAAAAGTTCACCGGAGATGACTTTTCCCATACAAAAGTTCACCGGAGATGACTTTCCCAATACAAAAGTTCACCGGAGATGACTTTTCCCATACAAAAGTTCACCGGAGATTACTTTCCCAATACAAAAGTTCACCGGAGATGACTTTCCCAATACAAAAGTTCACCGGGCATGACTTTCCCAATACAAAAGTTCACCGGAGATGACTTTCCCAATACAAAAGTTCACCGGAGATGACTTTCCCAATACAAAAGTTCACCGGAGATGACTTTTCCCATACAAAAGTTCACCGGAGATGACTTTCCCAATACAAAAGTTCACCGGGCATGACTTTCCCAATACAAAAGTTCACCGGAGATGACTTTTCCCATACAAAAGTTCACCGGAGATGACTTTCCCAATACAAAAGTTCACCGGGCATGACTTTCCCAATACAAAAGTTCACCGGGCACGACTTTCCCAATACAAAAGTTCACCGGGCATGACTTTCCCAAAACAAAAGTTCACCGGGAATGACTTTCCCAATATAAAAGTTCACCGGAGATGACTTTCCCAATATAAAAGTTCACCGGGCATGACTTTCCCAATACAAAAGTTCACCGGAGATGACTTTTCCCATACAAAGTTCACCGGAGATGACTTTCCCAATACAAAAGTTCACCGGAGATGACTTTCCCAATATAAAAGTTCACCGGGCATGACTTTCCCAATACAAAAGTTCACCGGGCACGACTTTCCCAATACAAAAGTTCACCGGAGATGACTTTCCCAATACAAAAGTTCACCGGAGATGACTTTCCCAATACAAAAGTTCACCGGGCATGACTTTCCCAATACAAAAGTTCACCGGAGATGACTTTCCCAATACAAAAGTTCACCGGGCATGACTTTCCCAATATAAAAGTTCACCGGGCACGACTTTCCCAATACAAAAGTTCACCGGAGATGACTTTCCCAATACAAAAGTTCACCGGAGATGACTTTCCCAATACAAAAGTTCACCGGGCATGACTTTCCCAATACAAAAGTTCACCGGAGATGACTTTCCCAATACCAAAGTTCACCGGGCATGACTTTCCCAATATAAAAGTTCACCGGGCATGACTTTCCCAATACAAAAGTTCACCGGAGATGACTTTCCCAATACAAAAGTTCACCGGAGATGACTTTTCCCATACAAAAGTTCACCGGAGATGACTTTCCCAATACAAAAGTTCACCGGGCATGACTTTCCCAAAACAAAAGTTCACCGGGCATGACTTTCCCAATACAAAAGTTCACCGGATATGACTTTTCCCATACAAAAGTTCACCGGAGATGACTTTCCCAAAACAAAAGTTCACCGGAGATGACTTTCCCATACAAAAGTTCACCGGAGATGACTTTTCCCATACAAAAGTTCACCGGGCATGACTTTCCCAATACAAAAGTTCACCGGAGATGACTTTCCCAATACAAAAGTTCACCGGAGATGACTTTCCCAATACAAAAGTTCACCGGAGATGACTTTTCCCATACAAAAGTTCACCGGAGATGACTTTCCCAATACAAAAGTTCACCGGGCATGACTTTCCCAAAACAAAAGTTCACCGGGCATGACTTTCCCAATACAAAAGTTCACCGGAGATGACTTTTCCCATACAAAAGTTCACCGGAGATGACTTTCCCAAAACAAAAGTTCACCGGAGATGACTTTCCCATACAAAAGTTCACCGGAGATGACTTTCCCAATACAAAAGTTCACCGGGCATGACTTTCCCAATACAAAAGTTCACCGGAGATGACTTTCCCAATACAAAAGTTCACCGGAGATGACTTTCCCAATACAAAAGTTCACCGGAGATGACTTTCCCAATACAAAAGTTCACCGGAGATGACTTTTCCCATACAAAAGTTCACCGGAGATGACTTTCCCAATATAAAAATTCACCGGGCATGACTTTCCCAATACAAAAGTTCACCGGAGATGACTTTCCCAATACAAAAGTTCACCGGAGATGACTTTTCCCATACAAAAGTTCACCGGAGATGACTTTCCCAATACAAAAGTTCACCGGAGATGACTTTCCCAATATAAAAGTTCACCGGGCATGACTTTCCCAATACAAAAGTTCACCGGAGATGACTTTCCCAATACAAAAGTTCACCGGAGATGACTTTTCCCATACAAAAGTTCACCGGAGATGACTTTCCCATTACAAAAGTTCACCGGAGATGACTTTCCCAATACAAAAGTTCACCGGAGATGACTTTCCCAATACAAAAGTTCACCGGAGATGACTTTCCCAATACAAAAGTTCACCGGAGATGACTTTCCCAATACAAAAGTTCACCGGAGATGACTTTTTCCATACAAAAGTTCACCGGAGATGACTTTCCCAATACAAAAGTTCACCGGAGATGACTTTCCCAATACAAAAGTTCACCGGAGATGACTTTCCCAATACAAAAGTTCACCGGAGATGACTTTTCCCATACAAAAGTTCACCGGAGATGACTTTTCCCATACAAAAGTTCACCGGAGATCACTTTCCCAATATAAAAGTTCACCGGAGATGACTTTTCCCATACAAAAGTTCACCGGAGATGACTTTCCCAATACAAAAGTTCACCGGAGATGACTTTTCCCATACAAAAGTTCACCGGAGATGACTTTCCCAATACAAAAGTTCACCGGAGATGACTTTCCCAAAACAAAAGTTCACCGGAGATGACTTTTCCCATACAAAAGTTCACCGGAGATGACTTTCCCAATACAAAAGTTCACCGGAGATGACTTTCCCAATACAAAAGTTCACCGGAGATGACTTTTCCCATACAAAAGTTCACCGGAGATGACTTTCCCAATACAAAAGTTCACCGGAGATGACTTTTCCCATACAAAAGTTCACCGGAGATGACTTTCCCAATACAAAAGTTCACCGGAGATGACTTTTCCCATACAAAAGTTCACCGGAGATGACTTTTCCCATACAAAAGTTCACCGGAGATGACTTTCCCAATACAAAAGTTCACCGGAGATGACTTTCCCAATACAAAAGTTCACCGGAGATGACTTTCCCATACAAAAGTTCACCGGAGATGACTTTCCCAATATAAAAGTTCACCGGGCATGACTTTCCCAATACAAAAGTTCACCGGAGATGACTTTCCCAATACAAAAGTTCACCGGAGATGACTTTTCCCATACAAAAGTTCACCGGAGATGACTTTCCCAATACAAAAGTTCACCGGGCACGACTTTCCCAATACAAAAGTTCACCGGGCATGACTTTCCCAATACAAAAGTTCACCGGGCATGACTTTCCCAATACAAAAGTTCACCGGAGATGACTTTTCCCATACAAAAGTTCACCGGAGATGACTTTTCCCATACAAAAGTTCACCGGAGATGACTTTCCCAATACAAAAGTTCACCGGAGATGACTTTCCCAATACAAAAGTTCACCGGAGATGACTTTTCCCATACAAAAGTTCACCGGAGATGACTTTCCCAATACAAAAGTTCACCGGAGATGACTTTTCCCATACAAAAGTTCACCGGAGATGACTTTCCCAATACAAAAGTTCACCGGAGATGACTTTTCCCACACAAAAGTTCACCGGAGATGACTTTTCCCATACAAAAGTTCACCGGAGATGACTTTCCCAATACAAAAGCTCACCGGAGATGACTTTTCCCATACAAAAGTTCACCGGAGATGACTTTCCCAATACAAAAGTTCACCGGAGATGACTTTCCCAATACAAAAGTTCACCGGAGATGACTTTTCCCATACAAAAGTTCACCGGAGATGACTTTCCCAATACAAAAGTTCACCGGAGATGACTTTTCCCATACAAAAGTTCACCGGAGATGACTTTCCCAATACAAAAGTTCACCGGAGATGACTTTCCCAATACAAAAGTTCACCGGAGATGACTTTTCCCATACAAAAGTTCACCGGAGATGACTTTCCCAATACAAAAGTTCACCGGGCACGACTTTCCCAATACAAAAGTTCACCGGGCATGACTTTCCCAATACAAAAGTTCACCGGAGATGACTTTTCCCATACAAAAGTTCACCGGAGATGACTTTCCCAATACAAAAGTTCACCGGAGATGACTTTTCCCATACAAAAGTTCACCGGAGATGACTTTCCCAATACAAAAGTTCACCGGGCATGACTTTCCCAAAACAAAAGTTCACCGGGCATGACTTTCCCAATACAAAAGTTCACCGGAGATGACTTTCCCAATACAAAAGTTCACCGGAGATGACTTTCCCAATACAAAAGTTCACCGGAGATGACTTTTCCCATACAAAAGTTCACCGGAGATGACTTTTCCCATACAAAAGTTCACCGGGCATGACTTTCCCAATACAAAAGTTCACCGGGCATGACTTTCCCAATACAAAAGTTCACCGGGCATGACTTTCCCAATACAAAAGTTCACCGGAGATGACTTTTCCCATACAAAAGTTCACCGGAGATGACTTTTCCCATACAAAAGTTCACCGGAGATGACTTTCCCAATACAAAAGTTCACCGGAGATGACTTTCCCAATACAAAAGTTCACCGGAGATGACTTTTCCCATACAAAAGTTCACCGGAGATGACTTTCCCAATACAAAAGTTCACCGGAGATGACTTTTCCCATACAAAAGTTCACCGGAGATGACTTTCCCAATACAAAAGTTCACCGGAGATGACTTTTCCCATACAAAAGTTCACCGGAGATGACTTTTCCCATACAAAAGTTCACCGGAGATGACTTTCCCAATACAAAAGTTCACCGGAGATGACTTTTCCCATACAAAAGTTCACCGGAGATGACTTTCCCAATACAAAAGTTCACCGGAGATGACTTTCCCAATACAAAAGTTCACCGGGCATGACTTTCCCAATACAAAAGTTCACCGGGCACGACTTTCCCAATACAAAAGTTCACCGGGCATGACTTTCCCAATACAAAAGTTCACCGGGCATGACTTTCCCAATACAAAAGTTCACCGGAGATGACTTTTCCCATACAAAAGTTCACCGGAGATGACTTTCCCAATACAAAAGTTCACCGGAGATGACTTTCCCAATACAAAAGTTCACCGGAGATGACTTTTCCCATACAAAAGTTCACCGGAGATGACTTTCCCAATACAAAAGTTCACCGGGCACGACTTTCCCAATACAAAAGTTCACCGGGCATGACTTTCCCAATACAAAAGTTCACCGGAGATGACTTTTCCCATACAAAAGTTCACCGGAGATGACTTTCCCAATACAAAAGTTCACCGGAGATGACTTTTCCCATACAAAAGTTCACCGGAGATGACTTTCCCAATACAAAAGTTCACCGGAGATGACTTTCCCAATACAAAAGTTCACCGGGCATGACTTTCCCAATACAAAAGTTCACCGGGCACGACTTTCCCAATACAAAAGTTCACCGGAGATGACTTTTCCCATACAAAAGTTCACCGGAGATGACTTTCCCAATACAAAAGTTCACCGGGCACGACTTTCCCAATACAAAAGTTCACCGGAGATGACTTTCCCAATACAAAAGTTCACCGGAGATGACTTTTCCCATACAAAAGTTCACCGGAGATGACTTTCCCAATACAAAAGTTCACCGGAGATGACTTTTCCCATACAAAAGTTCACCGGAGATGACTTTCCCAATACAAAAGTTCACTGGGCATGACTTTCCCAATACAAAAGTTCACCGGAGATGACTTTTCCCATACAAAAGTTCACCGGAGATGACTTTCCCAATACAAAAGTTCACCGGAGATGACTTTCCCAATACAAAAGTTCACCGGAGATGATTTTTCCCATACAAAAGTTCACCGGAGATGACTTTCCCAATACAAAAGTTCACCGGAGATGACTTTCCCAATACAAAAGTTCACCGGGCATGACTTTCCCAATACAAAAGTTCACCGGGCATGACTTTCCCAATACAAAAGTTCACCGGGCATGACTTTCCCAATACAAAAGTTCACCGGAGATGACTTTTCCCATACAAAAGTTCACCGGAGATGACTTTCCCAATACAAAAGTTCACCGGAGATGACTTTCCCAATACAAAAGTTCACCGGAGATGACTTTTCCCATACAAAAGTTCACCGGAGATGACTTTCCCAATACAAAAGTTCACCGGAGATGACTTTCCCAATACAAAAGTTCACCGGAGATGACTTTTCCCATACAAAAGTTCACCGGAGATGACTTTTCCCATACAAAAGTTCACCGGAGATGACTTTCCCAATACAAAAGTTCACCGGAGATGACTTTTCCCATACAAAAGTTCACCGGAGATGACTTTCCCAATACAAAAGTTCACCGGAGATGACTTTCCCAATATAAAAGTTCACCGGGCATGACTTTCCCAATACAAAAGTTCACCGGAGATGACTTTCCCAATACAAAAGTTCACCGGAGATGACTTTCCCAATACAAAAGTTCACCGGGCATGACTTTCCCAATACAAAAGTTCACCGGGCACGACTTTCCCAATACAAAAGTTCACCGGGCATGACTTTCCCAATACAAAAGTTCACCGGGCATGACTTTCCCAACACAAAAGTTCACCGGGCATGACTTTCCCAATACAAAAGTTCACCGGAGATGACTTTTCCCATACAAAAGTTCACCGGAGATGACTTTTCCCATACAAAAGTTCACCGGAGATGACTTTCCCAATACAAAAGTTCACCGGGCATGACTTTCCCAATACAAAAGTTCACCGGGCACGACTTTCCCAATACAAAAGTTCACCGGGCATGACTTTCCCAATACAAAAGTTCACCGGAGATGACTTTCCCAATACAAAAGTTCACCGGGCATGACTTTCCCAATACAAAAGTTCACCGGAGATGACTTTTCCCATACAAAAGTTCACCGGAGATGACTTTTCCCATACAAAAGTTCACCGGAGATGACTTTCCCAATACAAAAGTTCACCGGAGATGACTTTCCCAATACAAAAGTTCACCGGAGATGACTTTCCCAATACAAAAGTTCACCGGAGATGACTTTCCCAATACAAAAGTTCACCGGAGATGACTTTCCCAATACAAAAGTTCACCGGAGATGACTTTCCCAATACAAAGTTCACCGGAGATGACTTTCCCAATATAAAAGTTCACCGGGCATGACTTTCCCATACAAAAGTTCACCGGGCACGACTTTCCCAATACAAAAGTTCACCGGAGATGACTTTCCCAATACAAAAGTTCACCGGGCACGACTTTCCCAATACAAAAGTTCACCGGAGATGACTTTTCCCATACAAAAGTTCACCGGAGATGACTTTCCCAATACAAAAGTTCACCGGAGATGACTTTCCCAATACAAAAGTTCACCGGGGATGACTTTCCCAATATAAAAGTTCACCGGAGATGACTTTCCCAATACAAAAGTTCACCGGAGATGACTTTCCCAATACAAAAGTTCACCGGAGATGACTTTCCCAATACAAAAGTTCACCGGAGATGACTTTTTCAATACAAAAGTTCACCGGAGATGACTTTTCCCATACAAAAGTTCACCGGAGATGACTTTCCCAATACAAAAGTTCACCGGAGATGACTTTCCCAATACAAAAGTTCACCGGAGATGACTTTCCCAATACAAAAGTTCACCGGAGATGACTTTCCCAATACAAAAGTTCACCGGGCATGACTTTTCCAATACAAAAGTTCACCGGAGATGACTTTCCCAATACAAAAGTTCACCGGGCATGACTTTCCCAATACAAAAGTTCGCCGGAGATGACTTTTCCCATACAAAAGTTCACCGGAGATGACTTTTCCCATACAAAAGTTCACCGGAGATGACTTTCCCAATACAAAAGTTCAAAGGAGATGACTTTCCCAATACAAAAGTTCACCGGAGATGACTTTCCCAATACAAAAGTTCACCGGAGATGACTTTCCCAATACAAAAGTTCACAGGAGATGACCTTCCCAATACAAAAGTTCACCGGAGATGACTTTCCCAATACAAAAGTTCACCGGAGATGACTTTCCCAATATAAAAGTTCACCGGGCATGACTTTCCCATACAAAAGTTCACCGGGCACGACTTTCCCAATACAAAAGTTCACCGGAGATGACTTTCCCAATACAAAAGTTCACCGGGCACGACTTTCCCAATACAAAAGTTCACCGGAGATGACTTTTCCCATACAAAAGTTCACCGGAGATGACTTTTCCCATACAAAAGTTCACCGGAAATGACTTTCCCAATACAAAAGTTCACCGGAGATGACTTTCCCAATACAAAAGTTCACCGGAGATGACTTTTCCCATACAAAAGTTCACCGGAGATGACTTTCCCAATACAAAAGTTCACCGGAGATGACTTTCCCAATACAAAAGTTCACCGGGCATGACTTTCCCAATACAAAAGTTCACCGGAGATGACTTTCCCAATACAAAAGTTCACCGGAGATGACTTTCCCAATACAAAAGTTCACCGGAGATGACTTTCCCAATACAAAATTTCACCGGAGATGACTTTCCCAATACAAAAGTTCACCGGAGATGACTTTCCCAATACAAAAGTTCACCGGGCATGACTTTCCCAATACAAAAGTTCACCGGAGATGACTTTCCCAATACAAAAGTTCACCGGGCACGACTTTCCCAATACAAAAGTTCACCGGAGATGACTTTTCCCATACAAAAGTTCACCGGAGATGACTTTCCCAATACAAAAGTTCACCGGAGATGACTTTTCCAATACAAAAGTTCACCGGAGATGACTTTCCCAATACAAAAGTTCACCGGAGATGACTTTCCCAATACAAAAGTTCACCGGGCATGACTTTCCCAATACAAAAGTTCACCGGAGATGACTTTCCCAATACAAAAGTTCACCGGAGATGACTTTCCCAATACAAAAGTTCACCGGGCACGACTTTCCCAATACAAAAGTTCACCGGAGATGACTTTTCCCATACAAAAGTTCACCGGAGATGACTTTTCCCATACAAAAGTTCACCGGAGATGACTTTCCCAATACAAAAGTTCGCCGGAGATGACTTTCCCAATACAAAAGTTCACCGGAGATGACTTTTCCCATACAAAAGTTCACCGGAGATGACTTTCCCAATACAAAAGTTCACCGGAGATGACTTTCCCAATACAAAAGTTCACCGGGCATGACTTTCCCAATACAAAAGTTCACCGGAGATGACTTTCCCAATACAAAAGTTCACCGGAGATGACTTTCCCAATACAAAAGTTCACCTGAGATGACTTTCCCAATACAAAAGTTCACCGGAGATGACTTTCCCAATACAAAAGTTCACCGGAGATGACTTTCCCAATACAAAAGTTCACCGGGCATGACTTTCCCAATACAAAAGTTCACCGGAGATGACTTTCCCAATACAAAAGTTCACCGGGCACGACTTTCCCAATACAAAAGTTCACCGGAGATGACTTTTCCCATACAAAAGTTCACCGGAGATGACTTTCCCAATACAAAAGTTCACCGGAGATGACTTTTCCAATACAAAAGTTCACCGGAGATGACTTTCCCAATACAAAAGTTCACCGGAGATGACTTTCCCAATACAAAAGTTCACCGGGCATGACTTTCCCAATACAAAAGTTCACCGGAGATGACTTTCCCAATACAAAAGTTCACCGGAGATGACTTTCCCAATACAAAAGTTCACCGGAGATGACTTTCCCAATGCAAAAGTTCACCGGAGATGACTTTCCCAATACAAAAGTTCACCGGGCATGACTTTTCCCATACAAAAGTTCACCGGAGATGACTTTCCCAATACAAAAGTTCACCGGAGATAACTTTTCCCATACAAAAGTTCACCGGAGATGACTTTTCCCATACAAAAGTTCACCGGAGATGACTTTCCCAATACAAAAGTTCACCGGAGATGACCTTCCCAATACAAAAGTTCACCGGAGATGACTTTCCCAATACAAAAGTTCACCGGAGATGACTTTCCCAATATAAAAGTTCACCGGGCATGACTTTCCCATACTAAAGTTCACCGGGCACGACTTTCCCAATACAAAAGTTCACCGGAGATGACTTTCCCAATACAAAAGTTCACCGGGCACGACTTTCCCAATACAAAAGTTCACCGGAGATGACTTTTCCCATACAAAAGTTCACCGGAGATGACTTTTCCCATACAAAAGTTCACCGGAGATGACTTTCCCAATACAAAAGTTCACCGGAGATGACTTTCCCAATACAAAAGTTCACCGGAGATGACTTTTCCCATACAAAAGTTCACCGGAGATGACTTTCCCAATACAAAAGTTCACCGGAGATGACTTTCCCAATACAAAAGTACACCGGGCATGACTTTCCCAATAGAAAAGTTCACCGGAGATGACTTTCCCAATACAAAAGTTCACCGGAGATGACTTTCCCAATACAAAAGTTCACCGGAGATGACTTTCCCAATACAAAAGTTCACCGGAGATGACTTTCCCAATACAAAAGTTCACCGGAGATGACTTTCCCAATACAAAAGTTCACCGGGCATGACTTTCCCAATACAAAAGTTCACCGGAGATGACTTTCCCAATACAAAAGTTCACCGGGCACGACTTTCCCAATACAAAAGTTCACCGGAGATGACTTTTCCCATACAAAAGTTCACCGGAGATGACTTTCCCAATACAAAAGTTCACCGGAGATGACTTTTCCAATACAAAAGTTCACCGGAGATGACTTTTCCAATACAAAAGTTCACCTGAGATGACTTTCCCAATACAAAAGTTCACCGGA
Source organism: Musca autumnalis (assembly GCF_047663935.1). Taxonomy (NCBI): domain Eukaryota; kingdom Metazoa; phylum Arthropoda; class Insecta; order Diptera; family Muscidae; genus Musca; species Musca autumnalis. Next base: position 10,790 of record NW_027412131.1, on the reverse strand, counting down.
GATGACTTTCCCAATACAAAAGTTCACCGGAGATGACTTTCCCAATACAAAAGTTCACCGGGCATGACTTTTCCCATACAAAAGTTCACCGGAGATGACTTTCCCAATACAAAAGTTCACCGGAGATAACTTTTCCCATACAAAAGTTCACCGGAGATGACTTTTCCCATACAAAAGTTCACCGGAGATGACTTTCCCAATACAAAAGTTCACCGGAGATGACTTTCCCAATACAAAAGTTCACCGGAGATGACTTTCCCAATACAAAAGTTCACCGGAGATGACTTTCCCAATACAAAAGTTCACCGGAGATGACTTTCCCAATACAAAAGTTCACCGGAGATGACTTTCCCAATACAAAAGTTCACCGGAGATGACTTTTCCCATACAAAAGTTCACCGGAGATGACTTTCCCAATACAAAAGTTCACCGGGCATGACTTTCCCAATACAAAAGTTCACCGGAGATGACTTTCCCAATATAAAAGTTCACCGGAGATGACTTTTCCCATACAAAAGTTCACCGGAGATGACTTTCCCAATACAAAAGTTCACCGGGCATGACTTTTCCCATACAAAAGTTCACCGGGCATGACTTTCCCAATACAAAAGTTCACCGGAGATGACTTTCCCAATACAAAAGTTCACCGGGCACGACTTTCCCAATACAAAAGTTCACCGGAGATGACTTTTCCCATACAAAAGTTCACCGGAGATGACTTTCCCAATACAAAAGTTCACCGGAGATGACTTTTCCAATACAAAAGTTCACCGGAGATGACTTTCACAATACAAAAGTTCACCGGAGATGACCTTCCCAATACAAAAGTTCACCGGGCATGACTTTCCCAATACAAAAGTTCACCGGAGATGACTTTCCCAATACAAAAGTTCACCGGAGATGACTTTCCCAATACAAAAGTTCACCGGAGATGACTTTCCCAATACAAAAGTTCACCGGAGATGACTTTCCCAATACAAAAGTTCACCGGGCATGACTTTTCCCATACAAAAGTTCACCGGAGATGACTTTCCCAATACAAAAGTTCACCGGAGATAACTTTTCCCATACAAAAGTTCACCGGAGATGACTTTTCCCATACAAAAGTTCACCGGAGATGTCTTTCCCAATACAAAAGTTCACCGGAGATGACTTTCCCAATACAAAAGTTCACCGGAGATGACTTTCCCAATACAAAAGTTCACCGGAGATGACTTTCCCAATACAAAAGTTCACCGGAGATGACTTTCCCAATACAAAAGTTCACCGGAGATGACTTTTCCCATACAAAAGTTCACCGGAGTTGACTTTCCCAATACAAAAGTTCACCGGGCATGACTTTTCCCATACAAAAGTTCACCGGAGATGACTTTCCCAATACAAAAGTTCACCGGAGATAACTTTTCCCATACAAAAGTTCACCGGAGATGACTTTTCCCATACAAAAGTTCACCGGAGATGACTTTCCCAATACAAAAGTTCACCGGAGATGACTTTCCCAATACAAAAGTTCACCGGAGATGACTTTCCCAATACAAAAGTTCACCGGAGATGACTTTCCCAATACAAAAGTTCACCGGAGATGACTTTCCCAATACAAAAGTTCACCGGGCATGACTTTTCCCATACAAAAGTTCACCGGAGATGACTTTCCCAATACAAAAGTTCACCGGAGATAACTTTTCCCATACAAAAGTTCACCGGAGATGACTTTTCCCATACAAAAGTTCACCGGAGATGACTTTCCCAATACAAAAGTTCACCGGAGATGACTTTCCCAATACAAAAGTTCACCGGAGATGACTTTCCCAATACAAAAGTTCACCGGAGATGACTTTCCCAATACAAAAGTTCACCGGAGATGACTTTCCCAATACAAAAGTTCACCGGAGATGACTTTTCCCATACAAAAGTTCACCGGAGATGACTTTCCCAATACAAAAGTTCACCGGGCATGACTTTCCCAATACAAAAGTTCACCGGAGATGACTTTCCCAATATAAAAGTTCACCGGAGATGACTTTTCCCATACAAAAGTTCACCGGAGATGACTTTCCCAATACAAAAGTTCACCGGAGATGACTTTTCCCATACAAAAGTTCACCGGAGATGACTTTTCCCATACAAAAGTTCACCGGAGATGACTTTCCCAATACAAAAGTTCACCGGAGATGACTTTCCCAATACAAAAGTTCACCGGAGATGACTTTCCCAATACAAAAGTTCACCGGAGATGACTTTCCCAATACAAAAGTTCACCGGAGATGACTTTCCCAATACAAAAGTTCACCGGAGATGACTTTTCCCATACAAAAGTTCACCGGAGATGACTTTCCCAATACAAAAGTTCACCGGGCATGACTTTCCCAATACAAAAGTTCACCGGAGATGACTTTCCCAATATAAAAGTTCACCGGAGATGACTTTTCCTATACAAAAGTTCACCGGAGATGACTTTCCCAATACAAAAGTTCACCGGAGATGACTTTCCCAATACAAAAGTTCACCGGAGATGACTTTCCCAATACAAAAGTTCACCGGAGATGACTTTCCCAATACAAAAGTTCACCGGGCATGACTTTTCCCATACAAAAGTTCACCGGAGATGACTTTCCCAATACAAAAGTTCACCGGAGATAACTTTTCCCATACAAAAGTTCACCGGAGATGACTTTTCCCATACAAAAGTTCACCGGAGATGACTTTCCCAATACAAAAGTTCACCGGAGATGACTTTCCCAATACAAAAGTTCACCGGAGATGACTTTCCCAATACAAAAGTTCACCGGAGATGACTTTCCCAATACAAAAGTTCACCGGAGATGACTTTCCCAATACAAAAGTTCACCGGAGATGACTTTTCCCATACAAAAGTTCACCGGAGATGACTTTCCCAATACAAAAGTTCACCGGGCATGACTTTCCCAATACAAAAGTTCACCGGAGATGACTTTCCCAATATAAAAGTTCACCGGAGATGACTTTTCCCATACAAAAGTTCACCGGAGATGACTTTCCCAATACAAAAGTTCACCGGAGATGACTTTTCCCATACAAAAGTTCACCGGAGATGACTTTTCCCATACAAAAGTTCACCGGAAATGACTTTCCCAATACAAAAGTTCACCGGAGATGACTTTCCCAATACAAAAGTTCACCGGAGATGACTTTTCCCATACAAAAGTTCACCGGAGATGACTTTCCCAATACAAAAGTTCACCGGAGATGACTTTCCCAATACAAAAGTTCACCGGGCATGACTTTCCCAATACAAAAGTTCACCGGAGATGACTTTCTCAATACAAAAGTTCACCGGAGATGACTTTCCCAATACAAAAGTTCACCGGAGATGACTTTCCCAATACAAAAGTTCACCGGAGATGACTTTCCCAATACAAAAGTTCACCGGAGATGACTTTCCCAATACAAAAGTTCACCGGGCATGACTTTCCCAATACAAAAGTTCACCGGAGATGACTTTCCCAATACAAAAGTTCACCGGGCACGACTTTCCCAATACAAAAGTTCACCGGAGATGACTTTTCCCATACAAAAGTTCACCGGAGATGACTTTCCCAATACAAAAGTTCACCGGAGATGACTTTTCCAATACAAAAGTTCACCGGAGATGACTTTCCCAATACAAAAGTTCACCGGAGATGACTTTCCCAATACAAAAGTTCACCGGGCATGACTTTCCCAATACAAAAGTTCACCGGAGATGACTTTCCCAATACAAAAGTTCACCGGAGATGACTTTCCCAATACAAAAGTTCACCGGGCACGACTTTCCCAATACAAAAGTTCACCGGAGATGACTTTTCCCATACAAAAGTTCACCGGAGATGACTTTTCCCATACAAAAGTTCACCGGAGATGACTTTCCCAATACAAAAGTTCACCGGAGATGACTTTCCCAATACAAAAGTTCACCGGAGATGACTTTTCCCATACAAAAGTTCACCGGAGATGACTTTCCCAATACAAAAGTTCACCGGAGATGACTTTCCCAATACAAAAGTTCACCGGGCATGACTTTCCCAATACAAAAGTTCACCGGAGATGACTTTCCCAATACAAAAGTTCACCGGAGATGACTTTCCCAATACAAAAGTTCACCTGAGATGACTTTCCCAATACAAAAGTTCACCGGAGATGACTTTCCCAATACAAAAGTTCACCGGAGATGACTTTCCCAATACAAAAGTTCACCGGGCATGACTTTCCCAATACAAAAGTTCACCGGAGATGACTTTCCCAATACAAAAGTTCACCGGGCACGACTTTCTCAATACAAAAGTTCACCGGAGATGACTTTTCCCATACAAAAGTTCACCGGAGATGACTTTCCCAATACAAAAGTTCACCGGAGATGACTTTTCCAATACAAAAGTTCACCGGAGATGACTTTCCCAATACAAAAGTTCACCGGAGATGACTTTCCCAATACAAAAGTTCACCGGGCATGACTTTCCCAATACAAAAGTTCACCGAAGATGACTTTCCCAATACAAAAGTTCACCGGAGATGACTTTCCCAATACAAAAGTTCACCGGAGATGACATTCCCAATGCAAAAGTTCACCGGAGATGACTTTCCCAATACAAAAGTTCACCGGGCATGACTTTTCCCATACAAAAGTTCACCGGAGATGACTTTCCCAATACAAAAGTTCACCGGAGATAACTTTTCCCATACAAAAATTCACCGGAGATGACTTTTCCCTTACAAAAGTTCACCGGAGATGACTTTCCCAATACAAAAGTTCACCGGAGATGACCTTCCCAATACAAAAGTTCACCGGAGATGACTTTCCCATACAAAAGTTCACCGGAGATGACTTTCCCATACTAAAGTTCACCGGGCACGACTTTCCCAATACAAAAGTTCACCGGAGATGACTTTCCCAATACAAAAGTTCACCGGGCACGACTTTCCCAATACAAAAGTTCACCGGAGATGACTTTTTCCCATACAAAAGTTCACCGGAGATGACTTTTCCCATACAAAAGTTCACCGGAGATGACTTTCCCAATACAAAAGTTCACCGGAGATGACTTTCCCAATACAAAAGTTCACCGGAGATGACTTTTCCCATACAAAAGTTCACCGGAGATGACTTTCCCAATACAAAAGTTCACCGGAGATGACTTTCCCAATACAAAAGTTCACCGGGCATGACTTTCCCAATAGAAAAGTTCACCGGAGATGACTTTCCCAATACAAAAGTTCACCGGAGATGACTTTCCCAATACAAAAGTTCACCGGAGATGACTTTCCCAATACAAAAGTTCACCGGAGATGACTTTCCACAATACAAAAGTTCACCGGAGATGACTTTCCCAATACAAAAGTTCACCGGCATGACTTTCCCAATACAAAAGTTCACCGGAGATGACTTTTCCCAATACAAAAGTTCACCGGGCACGACTTTCCCAATACAAAGTTCACCGGAGATGACTTTTCCCATACAAAAGTTCACCGGAGATGACTTTCCCAATACAAAAGTTCACCGGAGATGACTTTTCCAATACAAAAGTTCACCGGAGATGACTTTTCCAATACAAAAGTTCACCGGAGATGACTTTCCCAATACAAAAGTTCACCGGAGATGACTTTCCCAATACAAAAGTTCACCGGAGATGACTTTCCCAATACAAAAGTTCACCGGGCATGACTTTTCCCATACAAAAGTTCACCGGAGTTGACTTTCCCAATACAAAAGTTCACCGGAGATAACTTTTCCCATACAAAAGTTCACCGGAGATGACTTTTCCCATACAAAAGTTCACCGGAGATGACTTTCCCAATACAAAAGTTCACCGGAGATGACTTTCCCAATACAAAAGTTCACCGGAGATGACTTTCCCAATACAAAAGTTCACCTGAGATGACTGTCCCAATACAAAAGTTCACCGGAGATGACTTTCCCAATACAAAAGTTCACCGGAGATGACTTTTCCCATACAAAAGTTCACCGGAGATGACTTTCCCAATACAAAAGTTCACCGGGCATGACTTTCCCAATACAAAAGTTCACCGGAGATGACTTTCCCAATATAAAAGTTCACCGGAGATGACTTTTCCCATACAAAAGTTCACCGGAGATGACTTTCCCAATACAAAAGTTCACCGGGCATGACTTTCCCAATACAAAAGTTCACCGGAGATGACTTTCCCAATACAAAAGTTCACCGGAGATGACTTTCCCAATACAAAAGTTCACCGGAGATGACTTTCCCAATACAAAGTTCACCGGAGATGACTTTCCCAATACAAAAGTTCACCGGAGATGACTTTCCCAATACAAAAGTTCACCGGGCATGACTTTCCCAATACAAAAGTTCACCGGAGATGACTTTCCCCAATACAAAAGTTCACCGGGCACGACTTTCCCAATACAAAGTTCACCGGAGATGACTTTTCCCATACAAAAGTTCACCGGAGATGACTTTCCCAATACAAAAGTTCACGGAGATGACTTTTCCAATACAAAAGTTCACCGGAGATGACTTTCACAATACAAAAGTTCACCGGAGATGACTTTCCCAATACAAAAGTTCACCGGGCATGACTTTCCCAATACAAAAGTTCACCGGAGATGACTTTCCCAATACAAAAGTTCACCGGAGATGACTTTCCCAATACAAAAGTTCACCGGAGATGACTTTCCCAATACAAAAGTTCACCGGAGATGACTTTCCCAATACAAAAGTTCACCGGGCATGACTTTTCCCATACAAAAGTTCACCGGAGATGACTTTCCCAATACAAAGTTCACCGGAGATAACTTTTCCCATACAAAAGTTCACCGGAGATGACTTTTCCCATACAAAAGTTCACCGGAGATGACTTTCCCAATACAAAAGTTCACCGGAGATGACTTTCCCAATACAAAAGTTCACCGGAGATGACTTTCCCAATACAAAAGTTCACCGGAGATGACTTTCCCAATACAAAAGTTCACCGGAGATGACTTTCCCAATACAAAAGTTCACCGGAGATGACTTTTCCCATACAAAAGTTCACCGGAGATTGACTTTTCCAATACAAAAGTTCACCGGGCATGACTTTCCCAATACAAAAGTTCACCGGAGATGACTTTCCCAATATAAGAGTTCACCGGAGATGACTTTTCCCATACAAAAGTTCACCGGAGATGACTTTCCCAATACAAAGTTCACCGGAGATGACTTTTCCCATACAAAAGTTCACCGGAGATGACTTTCCCAATACAAAAGTTCACCGGAGATGACTTTTCCCATAACAAAAGTTCACCGGAGATGACTTTCCCAATACAAAAGTTCACCGGAGATGACTTTCCCATACAAAAGTTCACCGGAGATGACTTTCCCAATACAAAAGTTCACCGGAGATGACTTTTCCCAATACAAAAGTTCACCGGGCATGACTTTCCCAACAAAAATTCACTTTTCCCTTACAAAAGTTCACCGGAGATGACTTTCCCAATACAAAAGTTCACCGGAGATGACCTTCCCAATACAAAAGTTCACCGGAGATGACTTTCCCAATACAAAAGTTCACCGGAGATGACTTTCCCAATATAAAAGTTCACCGGGCATGACTTTCCCATACTAAAGTTCACCGGGCACGACTTTCCCAATACAAAAGTTCACCGGAGATGACTTTCCCAATACAAAAGTTCACCGGGCACGACTTTCCCAATACAAAAGTTCACCGGAGATGACTTTTTCCCATACAAAAGTTCACCGGAGATGACTTTTCCCATACAAAAGTTCACCGGAGATGACTTTCCCAATACAAAAGTTCACCGGAGATGACTTTCCAATACAAAAGTTCACCGGAGATGACTTTTCCCATACAAAAGTTCACCGGAGATGACTTTCCCAATACAAAAGTTCACCGGAGATGACTTTCCCAATACAAAAGTTCACCGGGCATGACTTTCCCAATAGAAAAGTTCACCGGAGATGACTTTCCCAATACAAAAGTTCACCGGAGATGACTTTCCCAATACAAAAGTTCACCGGAGATGACTTTCCCAATACAAAAGTTCACCGGAGAATGACTTTCCCAATACAAAAGTTCACCGGAGATGACTTTCCCAATACAAAAGTTCACCGGGCATGACTTTCCCAATACAAAAGTTTCACCGGAGATGACTTTCCCAATACAAAAGTTCACCGGGCACGACTTTCCCAATACAAAAGTTCACCGGAGATGACTTTTCCCATACAAAAGTTCACCGGAGATGACTTTCCCAATACAAAAGTTCACCGGAGATGACTTTTCCAATACAAAAGTTCACCGGAGATGACTTTTCCAATACAAAAGTTCACCGGAGATGACTTTCCCAATACAAAAGTTCACCGGAGATGACTTTCCCAATACAAAAGTTCACCGGAGATGACTTTCCCAATACAAAAGTTCACCGGGCATGACTTTTCCCATACAAAGTTCACCGGAGTTGACTTTCCCAATACAAAAGTTCACCGGAGATAACTTTTCCCATACAAAAGTTCACCGGAGATGACTTTTCCCATACAAAAGTTCACCGGAGATGACTTTCCCAATACAAAAGTTCACCGGAGATGACTTTCCCAATACAAAAGTTCACCGGAGATGAACTTTCCCAATACAAAAGTTCACCTGAGATGACTGTCCCAATACAAAAGTTCACCGGAGATGACTTTCCCAATACAAAAGTTCACCGGAGATGACTTTTCCCATACAAAAGTTCACCGGAGATGACTTTCCCAATACAAAAGTTCACCGGGCATGACTTTCCCAATACAAAAGTTCACCGGAGATGACTTTCCCAATAATAAAAGTTCACCGGAGATGACTTTTCCCATACAAAAGTTCACCGGAGATGACTTTCCCAATACAAAAGTTCACCGGGACATGACTTTCCCAATACAAAAGTTCACCGGAGATGACTTTCCCAATACAAAAGTTCACCGGAGATGACTTTCCCAATACAAAAGTTCACCGGAGATGACTTTCCCAATACAAAAGTTCACCGGAGATGACTTTCCCAATACAAAAGTTCACCGGAGATGACTTTCCCAATACAAAAGTTCACCGGGCATGACTTTCCCAATACAAAAGTTCACCGGGCATGACTTTCCCAATACAAAAGTTCACCGGGCATGACTTTCCCCAATACAAAAGTTCACCGGAGATGACTTTCCCAATACAAAAGTTCACCGGAGATGACTTTCCCAATACAAAAGTTCACCGGAGATGACTTTCCCAATACAAAAGTTCACCGGAGATGACTTTCCCAATACAAAAGTTCACCGGAGATGACTTTCCCAATACAAAAGTTCACCGGAAGATGACTTTCCCAATACAAAAGTTCACCGGAGATGACTTTCCCAATACAAAAGTTCACCGGAGATGACTTTCCCATACAAAAGTTCACCGGAGATGACTTTCCCAATACAAAAGTTCACCGGAGATGACTTTCCCAATACAAAAGTTCACCGGACGATGACTTTCCCAATACAAAAGTTCACCGGAGATGACTTTCCCAATACAAAAGTTCACCGGAGATGACTTTCCCATACAAAAGTTCACCGGAGATGACTTTTCCCATACAAAAGTTCACCGGAGATGACTTTCCCAATACAAAAGTTCACCGGAGATGACTTTCCCAATACAAAAGTTCACCGGAGATGACTTTCCCAATACAAAAGTTCACCGGAGATGACTTTTCCCAATACAAAAGTTCACCGGAGATGACTTTCCCAATACAAAAGTTCACCGGAGATGACTTTTCCCATACAAAAGTTCACCGGAGATGACTTTTCCAATCACCAAAAGTTCACCGGGCATGACTTTCCCAATACAAAAGTTCACCGGAGATGACTTTCCCAATATAAGAGTTCACCGGAGATGACTTTTCCCATACAAAAGTTCACCGGAGATGACTTTCCCAATACAAAAGTTCACCGGAGATGACTTTTCCCATACAAAAGTTCACCGGAGATGACTTTCCCAATACAAAAGTTCACCGGAGATGACTTTTCCCCATACAAAAGTTCACCGGAGATGACTTTCCCAATACAAAAGTTAACCGGAGATGACTTTCCCAATACAAAAGTTCACCGGAGATGACTTTCCCAATACAAAAGTTCACCGGAGATGACTTTTCTCCCATACAAAAGTTCACCGGAGATGACTTTCCCAATACAAAAGTTCACCGGGCATGACTTTTCCAATACAAAAGTTCACCGGGCATGACTTTCCCAATACAAAAGTTCACCGGGCATGACTTTCCCAAACAAAAGTTCACCGGAGATGACTTTCCCAATACAAAAGTTCACCGGAGATGACTTTCCCAATACAAAAGTTCACCGGAGATGACTTTCCCAATACAAAAGTTCACCGGAGATGACTTTCCCAATACAAAAGTTCACCGGAGATGACTTTTCCCATACAAAAGTTCACCGGAGATGACTTTTCCCATACAAAAGTTCACCGGAGATGACTTTCCCAATACAAAAGTTCACCGGAGATGACTTTCCCATACAAAAGTTCACCGGAGATGACTTTCCCAATACAAAAGTTCACTCGGCATGACTTTCCCAATACAAAGTTCACCGGGCATGACTTTCCCAATACAAAAGTTCACCGGCATGACTTTCCCATACAAAAGTTCACCGGGATGACTTTCCCAATACAAAAGTTCACCGGAGATGACTTTCCCAATACAAAAGTTCACTCGAGATGACTTTCCCCAATACAAAAGTTCACCGGAGATGACTTTTTTTCCCATACAAAGTTCACCGGAGATGACTTTC
>NW_027412130.1:0-64421 GCF_047663935.1 Musca autumnalis | reverse complement strand
AATCCACGTTGTTTGAAAAAATATTCTTTAAAAAATCCACGTTGTTTGAAAAAATATTCTTTAAAAAATCCACGTTGTTTGAAAAAATATTCTTTAAAAAATCCACGTTGTTTGAAAAAATATTCTTTAAAAAATCCACGTTGTTTGAAAAAATATTCTTTAAAAAATCCACGTTGTTTGAAAAAATATTCTTTAAAAAATCCACGTTGTTTGAAAAAATATTCTTTAAAAAATCCACGTTGTTTGAAAAAAATATTCTTTAAAAAATCCACGTTGTTTGAAAAAAAATATTCTTTAAAAAATCCACGTTGTTTGAAAAAAAAATATTCTTTAAAAAATCCACGTTTGAAAAAAAAATATTCTTTAAATAATCCACGTTGTTTGAAAAAATATTCTTTAAAAAATCCACGTTGTTTGAAAAAATATTCTTTAAAAAAAACGTTGTTTGAAAAAATATTCTTTAAAAAAAACGTTGTTTGAAAAAATATTCTTTAAAAAATCCACGTTGTTTGAAAAAATATTCTTTAAAAAATTCACGTTGTTTGAAAAAATATTCTTTAAAAAATCCACGTTGTTTGAAAAAATATTCTTTAAAAAATTCACGTTGTTTGAAAAAAAAATATTCTTTAAAAAATCCACGTTGTTTGAAAAAATATTCTTTAAAAAATCCACGTTGTTTGAAAAAATATTCTTTAAAAAAAAACGTTGTTTGAAAAAATATTCTTTAAAAAATCCACGTTGTTTGAAAAAATATTCTTTAAAAAATTCACGTTGTTTGAAAAAATATTCTTTAAAAAATCCACGTTGTTTGAAAAAACATTCTTTAAAAAAAACGTTGTTTGAAAAAATATTCTTTAAAAAATCCACGTTGTTTGAAAAAATATTCTTTAAAAAATCCACGTTGTTTGAAAAAATATTCTTTAAAAAATCCACGTTGTTTGAAGAAATATTCTTTAAAAAATCCACGTTGTTTGAAAAATATTCTTTAAAAAATCCACGTTGGTTGACAAATATTTTTGAAAATTCCACGTTTGTGGAAAAACTATTTTTAAGAAATCCACGTTGGTGGAAAATATAATCATGAGCAGTTTTTGCATTGTATTTTCTTAGAGTATTTTCAAAAATGTTAGTGTGTAATAGTTTTCTATATTTTTTGTTCCCACTGTGTTACCTTACAACAACAGTCACATGGCTAACAATAATTGCACCACATTCATATATGTATCCCAACATAGCGTTATCTTGGAAGACAGCCCCTGTTTTTGGCAATTGTTGCTGTACATTTTAAAGAGGTTGTTTCCCATACTGACACATGTACACACTAAAACGCACACACAAACACTGATTCGTTGATGGCAATCTTCATTTTGGTATTCGTCTTCTTTCACGTCATCATCAGTTGCAGTTGTTTGTGCTTTTACCATTTTAGCAAGCTGTTTTGTTGGGGATTAATGCAGACACATCTTTTTGCCAAGAAAATTTCTGGCACAGTTCAGATATTCACTCTCAGTTCGTTGGCTTGGCCTTACTTCAATTTTGGTCATTCGCTTTCTACCTCAAACTCTTCGAACAACATCTATAGCGTTGTCGGTTGATGGTGTGCCACATGAAGAGTTAAGATTGTTCTCAACCAACTACGACAATGCCAGCCAAATCTTTCCACCAGAAGATGTTGCGGCAACAGTTTACAGTGGCGGCGTGTAAGACACTTCCACCCAAAACAAATGCAAGGCAACAAACTTTGCTTGTTGTTTGCATTAGTGAATCTTGGAGTAAAAACAAAATATACCAAACGATGTAAATGGAAGTAAATGGCTGAGATGCAATTACTTTTTAATCTGAATGAGTTGTGAAAATTGTCTGACATTTAAAACAATATTCTGGTCGTTATTTTGGGATGCTTGTTTGTATGTTACATTCTCGTTTCTCATGACGTTCATTGTATGTTTTATGTCGTTTTGTTGCTGATGTACTTAGAAAGATTGCACCCCAGAAATGAAAAAGGTACATATAACCGAGCAATATCCATAGCTAAAGAAGCAGAGCAACACCAACAAAATACCAGAAAAGAAAACAATTTTGGGGTTTGCTTTATTTATTGACAGATACCGTATTTTTCGGGTAAGATGCTGAACCAGTGGAAGAAAAAGAATGGGAAAAATAAACAAAAACAAGGAGCAAATTGAACAAACAAACAACACCACGAATTTCAATTAATTCCAAGTGAATAATGAGTACAGTGGGATAGGAATGGTAATACATGTAAATATAATTATGCGAAAAAATAAGGGATTAAAGTGTAGGAGGTGGTGCCTAATAGAGAAAATTTTAATTTTTACAAGAAAAATATACAAAAATGTCCAAAAAAACATATGGGGGATGCCTGTGAAGTCTCTTAATTTCGGCTTAATTATATGGCGGAAAGTATAAAAACATTAAAGGGGTATTCTATATCGGTCTTTAATAAATATAAGATGTCATCTATAGACAGAATGGATAGTAGAGCTATGCCTTTATATATTCAAGATCATTTAAGGTCCCATTAAAGATGTCTCCCCAAGACCTTAACAGGAATTCTATGAATCAAAAATATTCTCTATATAAGTGTTAAGTGTCTTCTTAGCGACTTTACACCACTGTCACCTGTCTCATTGTTTGTAGAAGGGAATAAGCAAACCAAAAGCTATTTTATAAACAGGACAGGACACAACACTAATGTTTTCACATCCATCCATATAGTGGAAGGACCAAACCAGCCATATCTCTTTTCGACAGCAAATGGACTGAAACTGGTGGCATACAAATGCCTCATACATATTAACATTATGTAAGTAAAGCATTCTTGCATATATCGGTATGTACATATGCATGTACAGTAAGATGGGTTGTCACAGAAGTGTAGTTTAAATCGAAATAGTCTATATTGGCTTAAAATAAGAGTATTTTTTTGAAATCATAGACCACAAAACTTTTTCTTCTTAATAAAATTTCTACAGGCCTTAAACTGAATTTAGGTTCGCAGTAAGGACACGTAGGTATCAAAGTAGACAGCGACTTCACTCGGATACCTTGTTGACCATTGTGTTTATCCAGATAAAGTGCTGAAAAATAAAGTTTTAGAAAAAAATTGTATCGTCGAAAGAAGGAAGATGTTAAGTATTGAGAAGAGAGAGAGAGAGAGTGAGTATGTCATTTTTGTGTTGCTGAACTTATTTCATTCCTGCTGAAACCACTTCAGATTCTTGATAAGAAGAACCAGACTTGTTGGATCAGTTTGGCAGAAGGTTGTCAGAGATTGAATGGTGTGTTCACCCCTGATTCGCAGTCTCTTCTGGTCTTGAAAATTGGACCGGATAGATTAACGAGGCTCAAGTCTTCTAGAAGACTGTAAGGACTTCAATAGAAGACAATCAGGCCTTCTATAGACTTCCATAGATAGAATATCATCGGGATTTCTATAGATAGAATAGGTTTTCCATCTATAAAATACTCTCTAGGGATAGAAGACCATTAAGTCTCATAAGGTAGACGACCCTCAAGTCTCCTATAGAAAAGACTATTAAAGACTCTCAAGTGTTCTATAGAAGACTCCCAGGTCTTCAATTTATAGAAGACCCCCAGGACTTCCTTAGATAAAAGGATCTCAGGTCTTCTGTAGATAGAAGACCCTCAGGACTGCTATAGATAGCAGGCTCTCAGGACACCCATATTAAAAATACCATCAGGCCTACTATCTATTGAATCCCTAAGGGCTTTCTATAGATATTGAAAATATATATGTATAGACAAGTAAAAAAGTGTCAGTCGGCTTTGCCGACAGAGATATACCCACAGCCAATGTGAAGTGAAACTTTCATCTACGGGCAGATCGAATGTATTTAGGGTCTCTTCAGAATTTTGTGGCCCTTTTTGAACATTTGAACTTGCCGATAAAAATGTGGATTAGGAATTAACTGCACTTTGACACAAATGTTGAACTTTTGTGGGGGAGGTACCCTTACCGACCGATATGGGACATTTTAGAAGTTAAACTAAATTTTGAAAAAAAATATTAGGAGAACCAAAGTTTGGACACAATTCAAGTGCAATCGTCCTAGCATTTTAGTGACATTTTATTGGGGGAAAAGTACCGTATGTTGTGGTCCGGTATTGCCCCATGAAACTAAGTTTGAATAAAATATAACGAAGGCCAAATGTTGGACCAATTCGGTTGAATGGTTCGAAAGTTATCGTGGCATAGGGTTTTTTACACCTTATGGGCTTGCCCCTGAAATAACTTTTACCGTCGTAACGGAGGTAGCGAATGCAAATCGCTTCAACAAAAATCAAAGTGATTCGAGAGCAGGTCTTAAAGGGAACTTATCCGAAATTTTGCGTGGGAGGTAGTAGAAGGAGTAGACAAATATAGTCCATATTTTAGCCTGATCTATATCTGGTAGATATAATAGGATGTGCAGAGTATGGATTACATCGGTCACTACCTTCAAGAGTTATCATGCGCACAATTTTTCCAAACATTTTGAATTTTTGTGAGGGAGGTACCTGAAGGAGTGGACCGATATGGTTTATCTTCGAACTAAAACTATGTCTGGACAAAATATTAAGAAGGCCAAATTTTGGAAAGAATCGGCAGATCCGTTCGATAGTTATCTTGCGCTCAAACCACTACAGACGGTGTCATAGGGGTTTTTTGCATTTTTCAGGCTATTTTATCAGGAAGTAAGGACTTGCCCCTGATGAAACTCGTACCGTCATATGGGGAACAGTGAATGCAAGTTGTTACAACAAAAATCAAAGCGGTCCTAAACTGAACTTTTCCGAAATTTTGTGTGGGAGGTACCCGAAGGGATGGACCGATAGAGTCCATATTGGAACCTCATTTAAGTCTGGTAAAAATGACACGATGTACAAAGTATGGACCAAATTGGTTACTCCCTTCAAGAGTTATCGTGCGCACAAATTTTCCGAACATTTTCGAACTCTTGTGGGGGAGGTACCGGAAGGAGTGGACCGATATGACCCATCTTCGAACTTAAACTAAGTTTGGACAAAATATTACGAAAGCCAAATTTTGGATCGAATCTGTTGATCTACTCGAGAGTTATCATGCGCTCCAGCCAGACGGACAGACGGGCGGAAATTGCTAAATCAACTCCAAATTGTATGAAACACATTTCGTCCAAACATACTTGGGGTCTAAAACCATTATTTCGATGAGGCACATTTTGCCCGTATGAAAGTGTATATGCCCTCGTTAGCATAAATGCTGAGGGTATAAAAATTCGAAGGACTTCGGCAGATAACCCTCAGGTTTTAAATAAATAAGTATTCTGCAGATAGAAGACTCTCATGTCATTTACAGACAGCAGACTCTTAGGTCTTCTGTAGATAGAAGAACCCCTGGACCGCCGTACATAGAAGACACTCTGGTCTTCTATAGAAAGAGGACTGGCAGGTTTTCCCTCTAAGATCCTACGGTCATCCATATATTGAAGGCCCCCCTGGACTGGACACAGGACTTCTACAGAAAAAAGGTCTTCTATAGGTAGAAATCATCATATCTTCTAAAGATAGAGTACCCTCAGGAATTTCATAGATAAAATACCTTCAGGATTCTATATATAAAATACCCTCAGGCCACCGTGGTGCAATAGTATGCCTTGCACGTTGAAGGTCGTGGGTTCGATTCCCAGGACAGGCAACATCGACAATTTCAACGGTGGCAAAATACCCCTCGGTAATGTTGGCGACATTTCAGTGTTTCAGCCATGTAAAACTTCTCTACAAGTGGTGTCTTATGACACGCCGTTCGGACTCGGTAATAAACATATCATTGAGCTAATATGAATCGTGGTGCACTCATTGATATGAGAGAAGTCTCCCTTGTCCCATATGGGACGTTTGTGGAACAATTATTATTCTATAGATGGAAAATCCTCAGGTAAAGTCTTCTATAGACAAAAAACCAGATAGAAGTCCTTTATGTCTTCTATCGGTAATATATTCTAAGACTTCTAAAGATGAAGGTATTTTATCTTTTATAGAGATTGAAGATATTGTGGTCTTCTACTGTCAGAATTCTATGTGAGGCCACAACCTTGAAAATACCGAAAGCTCGTATGTACCATTCTATGGGGCTATATGGAGGTGCGGATCTATACCCACATATTTAGAGGGGCAGTTGAATACCCCAACGAAAACTAAATACCAAATTTCTACCATTTCAGAGGAATATTGATGCCACAACCTTCATAATACCGAAAATCGTGAGATACCGTTCTATGGGGCCTATATGAAGGCGTGGTCTTATACCCACAAAATTCTGGGGAAAAGTTGTATACCCCCAAAGAAAACTAAGTACGAAATTTCAGCGATTTCGGTGTGATAATGAAGCTAAAACCTTCAAAATACCGAAAACCGGGTGGTACCGTACTATGGGGGCTATATCAAAACGTGGACCGATATAGCACATTTGCAATACCAAACATCTTGGGAGTAATAGAAAATTCTATGCCAAATTACATAACTCTATCTTAAAAATTGGGAGCTGTATCTTGATTTCAACAGACGGATGGGCGGACATGGTTTTATCAACTTAGAATTTTACCCTGATCAAGAATACATATACGTTATAGGGTCTCCGATGAATATTTCGATGTGTTACAAACGGAATGACAAATTTAATTATACCCTCCATATTATGGTGAAGGGTATAATTATGGATAGCATTTTACATTACGATGAAAACTGAACTTGGTTAATTTCTTATCACCTTCATTGCTTATATGAGGGGAACTAGAAAACAATTTGCGGCCTAATAATGAAAACGTGAATATTTAACATCAAAACTAGTTTTATTGTTTTCTTAAGTAGTCTCCGGCATGATTTATACACTTTTTCATGCGCTCAAACCAATTGTTGAAGCACTTTATCCACTCCGATTGAGATACATTCAAAACATGGTTTTTGAACGCTTTTACAGAATCTTCTGGCTATTGGTGTAATTTCGGGCTCATACGGATCATTCCATGATTCGTCACCTGGTTCCATCTTATAAACGTCTTCTGGAGAACCGCTATCGTATTTTTTTTTTTAATTTCTTGCACCAATCAACATGGAAGCCAATAAGAAAACACCAATTTGTTTCGCCAGGTGTTCATGCAATATCAAATGTTGGTTGATGGATTAAATGTCCAAGAATGCCTCTATCTCACGGTATATAATTTTTTTCTGGCACAACGGCCGTTTTGACCACCCCCACGACCATGCTTTTTTGGTGAGTGTCGGCCATGATTGAATTCATTTAACCAGTTTTTCATAGTGCTCTAGGATGGTCCTTTATCGATGTACAAAGATTTAATTTGATGATGCACTCTTGCCGTGATTATCCACGTCGAAAGTTGTAAACAACAAGTAAGATGTATCAGTCTGCTGTGCTGCCGGAGATATACCCTCAGCCTGTGCCAAAAAAATATATATAAAATATATTGGTATTGTATCACAGGTTGATTCAAAATAGATGGAATCTTTAGGTACCGTTGTGTGGGGCTATACCAAGTCATTAATATATAGTGCAAAATGTTTAGTAACCAATCCAGCCATTATAGTATGTGCCGGCAGGATTTTTGGGCCATTATCTCAGATACTAAATTGAGACATGGCTTGGAATATCTTTGAACGTAGGGGCTATCGAAACCTGCCTTATAATCGACAAAAAGGTGATATGTGTCGATCTGCATCTATTGGGTCTTTTCAAGGATTTGCCGCAGGGTAAATATCTGGTCAATGGTGGACTTGCCAGGTCTAAAGCCACATTGGTATGGTCCAATTATTTCGTTGACCATTGGCTTTAGTCGTTCGCACATTATCCCTGACACTATCTTGTAGGCAACAGGGAGAAGACTTATGCCCCTATAGTTAGAGCATACAGCCTTATCTCCTTTCTTGTGGACAGGGCACAGGATGCTCAGGCTTCAATCGTTGGGTATCGTTCTTCCTGCATGATGGTGATAACTAGCTGATGAATACACCTTATCAGCAGCGTTCGAAAACTTACATTAAGGTACCGTACAATAACGTTTTGTAGCGTACCTAGCATGAAAAGTTACACTACGATAAGGTACCGTACATGTACACAAACTTTAAAAAAATTTTAGCGTTTGTGTACATGTACCCAACGATAATCGTAGCGTACATGTTTGGTACGCAACCACCATTGTAAAGTAACAACCACGTACCCAACCGAAATGGTTGGGTACGTACGTTATAAATGTTGCGTGTACATTAAAAAACCACGTAGATGTACCCTAAAAAACAAATAGAGGTTGCGTACACCTGAGTGATGTTTATGAAGAGGTTGCGTACACCTGAGTGATGTTTATAAAGAAATACTAAATATGAATGGCATGAGGAAAAATACAACCATAAAAATAAGAGTGAATATCGTATAAATAAAATACAAAAGTATATATATTTATATTTAACCAGTAAATATGAAAACATTTATTTATTTTATAAAAAATTAACGAATATATAAATCATTAACATGTGAAAACATATGTACCAGATTATATATAATACTAAAGAAAATAGAATTTAACGGAAGAAAGCTCAACTTTCATAATTGAAATCCCCATTGACTTTTACTATTAATATATGTTCAAGATTTGTTGCTGACATGCGGTTGCGCTGATCAGATAATACAGGGTGTTTTTTTAAGCTAGATAGAACTTTAAATTGTAAAAAGTAACACAACAAATTAAATTTTGATGAAACTTTTTTTTATTTGTTTCAGTATACTCTGACAAATCATCATGAATAGACTCACGCTTGAACAACGCTACGAAATTATCCAAATTTACTTTGAAAATCAGTCGTCGATTCGCGCAACTTATAGACGACTTCGTCATTTGTATGGCGTACATAATCGTCCATCTGAACAAGCCATTTTTGGCTTAACGGGTTTGTTAATAAGCAAAATTGCCGCATATGGAGTGAGACCAATCCACAAGAGACTCTACAGACTCCATTACATCCAGAAAAATGCACCGTATGGTGCGGTTTTCACGCTGGTGGCATCATCGGACCTTATTTCTTCAAAAATGAGGCAGGAGCTCGCGTTACGGTCAATGGAGATCGTTACCGCACCATGATCAATGATTTTTTGTTTGAAAATATGGATGACATTGATCCGGAGGAGAAGTGGTTTCAACAGGATGGCGCTACGTGCCATACGGCGAACGCAACCATCGACTTATTGAAATCAAAATTTGGCGATAAGTTGATTTCGAGAAGTGGACCTGTCAATTGGCCTCCAAGGTCGTGCGATTTGACACCTCTCGATTATTTCCTGTGGGGCTACGTGAAGTCACTGGTTTATGCTGATAAACCAGCAACAATTGATGCCTTGGAGGCCAGCATTGTTCGTGTTATTCGTGACATACGGCCAGCAGTTCTCGAAAAAGTAGCCAAAAATTGGACGTCCAGAATGCACTTCGTCAAGAACAGCTGCGGTGCCCATATGCCCGAAATCATTTTCAAATGTTAATGTCACGTATTGATCTTTCGAATAAAAAAAATTTGATTACAATTTAATTTTTTGTGTTATTTTTTACAATTTCAAGTTCTATCGGGCTTAAAAAAACACCCTTTATGTATTTCATAGCAGAAAATAAGCGTTCCACGCTTACTTGGGTTGACGGTATTGCCTGTACAATATTAGCAATCTCACTGATGATGGTTTTCTGAGAGTACCAGAATGCTATTATATTTTCATTTAGTGGTAATCTTGATTGCCGCTCATAAGTGGCAAAATCAGCTTCTAAATTGTGTAAATTAGATGAACTCGGAATTTTTGTGGTAGGATCTATCATTTGCAGATAATCGGAAAAAGATTTGGCTGCATGTGGTCTGCTCGGTGATGGAATTTCCTCTAATATTGAGTGGCTTGTATTGTGTACTGTTGAGTTCGTGCGTATATATAACGATAGTATGTAGTTCTTCGCCCTTTGTTTTTGTTCGCAGGTTAAGCATACTTTGATTCGTGGATCCAAGAACACAGCTGCGTTAAACAGTTCATTTTCTAAAAGTTTATCCTTTCTTATCTTCAAGGACTGTTTGAGAAGGGTTTTCATATTGCTATCCGGTAAAGCGTCAATTTGAAATGTTATATCCATAACAATAATATAGTGAACTATACACTATAGCACAATTGTTCGCTTTGTAACTTAACGGTAGCATTGTAAATAGGTTTAAATACTTAACGGTAGCATTGTAAATAGGTTTAAATAGTCCCAAGAATTCAGTTGCGAAAGACCATTCTTCAGATTCAAGAAATGAATCAGGATAATCTTTGCTTAGTGTATTTATAATTTCCATATTTATCATTTCCAGGATTCTTTCAATCATTTTATATATTGAAAATTCCAACGTGTTGCACAATCAATTATAGGTTATTTGTAGAGTTCACTTCTTAGAAAATTTAAAATCATTTTACTTCTAAGTTTTTTTTACCACGAGTCGTATCTTATCGACATTGTCTTTTATTGCCGACTGTTTCAGAACATCATTTACACACAGTTGGAGAGTGTGAGCACCACAACGAATGCTAGTAATTGTGTTCGATGAGATGTTAAAATCAGTTGATTCAATTGTGTCAATAGCTATTCGGCAATCGATATAATCTTTTGTAAAAAGTTCCACCAATGCTGTTTCAATATTTTTTGGATGCACACTTTTTAATAATACTTTGATGACACTTTTTTTCTTTTACGTTTTCCCGCTATTGATCAATATAGTTCGCATACAAATCGGGATGCACATTTTTCAAATGTCGGTATAAATTTGCGGAATGCCAATTTAAAACATTGTTGACGAAATTTTGTAAATTACACACTGTTTTATTTGATTTGTTTGTACTGAATACATCACGAAGAAAAATATTTTTTGGTCTTGGCATTTTTATAATTATTTTCACTTAACGTTTAAAAATGAACTAAATAGCATTTGCGGGGTTCTTTTGCATATATAGTTTGCAAAAAATGAATTTTCTTAAAAAAATTAATTACCTGCAACTATTCCAAAGGGGTTTCGCGAAATTTTCCATAAATTATACAATAAGACTTTTCATGTGGTAATGGTTATAATTTATTACAATACACAAGAAAGGTAAAAACCAATATTGTGGTTTACAATTTTTTAACTCATAATTTTTATGATGTCAAAAAGAAGGGACAGGTACTTTATGGTTTTGGTGTGCGAGGAATAATATTTCTATCTAATTCTGACTTTCTAACTTATCAAAACCAAAATTCCGATAATTCTACCTGTAAACAAACTTTAAAAATATAGCAGACCCAAAGAACGGATGTTGCCTTCACAGCTAGGTACCAGTCCTTGGTTACCTCAACGGCAATTCATAATTAGGAAAAACACAAAAAAGCAAAAAGAAATTCTTATTGTGGTGTTGTAGCATTTCTTTTTGTAAGATGATGTTGATACTGAAAACAATTTACTTGAAACTGTTCTT
Organism: Musca autumnalis; assembly: GCF_047663935.1. Classification (NCBI taxonomy): domain Eukaryota; kingdom Metazoa; phylum Arthropoda; class Insecta; order Diptera; family Muscidae; genus Musca; species Musca autumnalis. The sequence continues at coordinate 52,894 of NW_027412130.1, read as the reverse complement.
CGATGCTTTCTTGACATTGCTAAAATTTGAAAATGAACCACCTGTTTTCACAATACAAATTATACGATTTTTAATAATAAAAAAACTCCTCAATAAACTACAGGCATATAGCAACCCTTTTGAAAAATTTCATGATTTTAGATATTCGATGAGAGCGTTTTGTTTAGGCATTCCTAACTTCTTGCATAAGTATTTATGACATTTAAATAATGACATTTATAGTCCTAATTAATTGAAGATGCATATTAATTTATATTTACTTGTATTTCATTTGTATATATTCCACAAAAATTAAAGTTAATATTTTTAATACCTTATTAACCAAACAAATGTAAGTGTACCCTACCAACACTTTCTTTCTAAAGGTACATTATGATGTAGTCTACGTGGTTTTTTAATGTACGCGCTGATGTACGCAACCTTTTCGGTTGGGTACGTGGTTGTTACATTACGATGGAGGTTGCGTACCAAACATGTGTGTTTGACGAACTTTTCGAATCTCCTTGCCCAGCAAACCAAATGTCGGATGTCCGACATATCGGAACAATTTCGGAAGCAAAATCGTTCAGATTTCATATCGATTTCTATACGATTTTTCGTAGGGGAATTCGTTCAGATTTCGGAGAAAATGTCGGAAGTAAATTTCCCTTCGAATATGCTAATGTTTTTCTTCCGATTTCGTTACGAATTCGGATCGAATTCGAAAACAAATTTCCCTTCGCACAACAACCACCTTTTGTATATATCTAACAAGCAACATTTTAGTTTGTTGTCGTAAAACAAAATGGTTGGTTATAAAATTCGCATATACATTTTTTAAATATTTCAAATATAAATGCAACATAAAATAATTGAAGCTAGTGCTGATAGACTCAACATATTCGTACACAGAGGTTGCATTGTTCTACTATAACTACAAAATGATAACAACAGGGAAAATCATTAGATATCTTTGAAATTATAATCCTCCAATAAAAAACATAACAAAAAAATTTACCAATAAAAAAGAGGCATTAGAGAAAAATTTTTTCCTTCGATAACCATACGAAATTATTCCAAAATCGTTCAGAAATCTTTACGAAAGTTCGGAAGGTACCTCCGACATTATTCCAAAATCGTTCAGAAATCTGTACGAAAATTCGGAGGAAAAAATTCGAATTCCGAATTTCCGAAGGATTTTCTTCCGATTTCGTTGCGAATTCTGATCGAAATCGATCCGATTTCACTCCGACATTTCGTTCCGAAATTATGTCAACCACTTCATACAACCTTCGTTAAGATATCGTTACGATTTCGGATCAGATATCGGACGTAACGTCCGAAGTTTGTTCCGATTTCGTTACGATATCGGTACGATTGGTTTGCTGGGTGGATTTTTAATGTTTGTGTACGTGTACATAAACTTTATAATTTTTTTTAGTGTTTGTGTACATGTACAGTGCCTTATGATAAGGTACTGCTTGTTTCCGAACACTGCTTATCAGCGTGTCGCCTCCGGCTTTGAACAGCTCGGCTGGTAAGCCATCGGCTCATACTGCCTTTTTATTCTTCAGCCGATTTATTGCTGTCTTTACCACAAATTGACTGGGCGGTATACATACATTCAATACCATCTTCTGGGATTGGATCTGTGGTATTTCGCCGTCTTCGCTACTATCGGATACCAACAGTTTGGATAATTGTTCTTTCCATATCCTGAGCACACTATCTGTATCAGTTACCAAATTACCTTGCTGGTCTCTATAGGAGGATGTGCCTTTACCAAAGCCATCAGTTTGATGTTTCACTCTTTGGTAGAACTTGCGGACTTTCGTTGTAATAGGAACCGTAAAAACACCCTTCTGCAAAAAATTTCAAATAGATCCTCAAACTGCATTTTTCCAACTTTTGTGTGGGAGGTACACGAAGGACAGGACTGATATAGTCCATATTCCAACCTGATACATGAGTGGATGAAATAATACGATGTGAAAAGTTTGGACCAATCAGAAAATCCCTGTGAGAGTTATCTTGTGGATTTGCCATTTTAGAGGGTGTTGTCGGGTTTCTTGGAGCTTTTAGGCAATTATCTGAGTAACTTATCCCCGAAAAAAATTATACCGTAATAAAGGAGGCTGCAAGGATAACCTGCTGAAAAAATTTCATGACGATCTGAGAGGAGCTCTTCAACTTCACTTATTTCGAATTGTGTGTGGGAGGTACCCAAAGGTGTGGACCGATATAGTATATATTTGAACCCGATCTATATATGGAGGGAAAAATACGATATGCAAAGTTTGGACATTCAGAAATTCCCTGCGAGAGTTATCTTGTGGATTTGCCACTTCAGTTGGTGCCGTCAGGGTTTTATGGAGCTTTTAGGCGATTATCTGAGGAACTTGCCCCAAAAAATTGTACCGTCGTAAAGGAGCCGAGAGGAGCTCGTAAACATCACTTATTCCGAATTGTGTGTGGGAGGTACCCGAAGGTGTGGACTGATATAGTCTATATTTGAACCCGATCTATATATGGAAGAAATAATACGATGTGCAATGTTTGGGCATTCAGAAATTTCCTGGGAGAGTTATCTTGTGGATTTGCCACTTCAGTTGGTGCCGTCAGGGTTTCATGGAGCTTTTAGGCCATTATCTCAGGAACTTGCCTCCGAAAAAATGTTACCGTCTTAAAGGAGACTGCAAGGACAAACTGCTTCACTTCTTCCGAATATTGTATGGGAGGTATCTGAAGGAGTGGGCCAATATAGACCATATTCTAACCCGATCTATATCTGCAAAAAACTATACGATGTGCAAAGATTTTAACAAATCGATTGCTCCCTTTGAGAGTTATCGTTCACACATTTTTAAAGAAAATTTTTGAACTTTTGTGTGATAGGTACCCGAAGGAGTGATCCGATATTACCCTTCTTCGAAGTTAAACTAAGTTTGGGCAAAATATTACCAAGTGCAAAATTCGGTTAATCCCTTCGAGAGTTATCATACGCACCAGCCAGCCAGACGGACAGACAGACGGACGGACGTCCAAACATACTTGGGGTCTAAATCCGTTATTTCGATGAGGCACATTTTTTGTCGTATCAAAGCATAAATGCTGAGGGTATAATGATCGGACGAATATGTTCACAAGTAAATTCTATTTTTTTTTGCAAAGTGATTTTTTCAAATCACTGTAAACAACACAACACATGATCGTATGTCAGACTGTCCTGAGGAAGTTTAGGCTAATGACTGTCCAACTTTGCAAACTTTTCTAGTTGCCCTCGTATACAGATGGATAGACACTGAAGAAGTCTTGGAGTTTTCAAGATTTGAAGCAAAGAATTTTTAGTGAACTATAACCCCCTCTAATGTGCGTAAGTAGACAAATGAGTACCCAAAACATCCGTTCAATTTGGTTCAGGAAGAAAATGGCTAAAAATTTAACAGAAATAAAGTAAAACGAAACAACAACCACAACAAATATAAGTAGGTAATACCCTAGCTGTTTTCGTTGTTTTGTAATTCTTTTTCTTTGGTCATTGAAGGGGATGTAGAAGAAGAAGAAATTACATCAGTAGTGACAACAGCAACAAGAATGGCAACAACAGCAAACAATCTCCAAATGGATGGCGTAGATGGTTGGCAATGTGTTCCCAACGTGCCAACTCAAAACACAGATAATGATGAAAGTGCTCCTCAACATACACACACTCGACCATACATGGCTACAATATGTTGCAATTGCAGTACAGTGTATGTACTAGAGTTGGGCAATATCGTTCAATTGAACGATCCGGATCACTATCTCGTTCAATGGACACCGGTAATTTCTTTGACCAAACTGCGTATATCACACGTTGGTTTTTATGATGTTACTCATTCGCCTTTGAATGAGGACCGTGATCCGGATCGTTCAATTGAACGAGATTGCCCAACTCTAGTATGTACTAACAACAAAGCTGATAGAGCTTTCGCTGACTGAGTGACTGGTTGGTTAGCTGGATGGTTGGTTGGTTGCCTGTTATTGCCATTTGCGATAGGATGTGATGCCATAGAATTTGATGTCATAGATTTGGGTCATGTTTGCAATTGTAATGGCAAATGATTGCAAGTGACAGACTAGTCAAGCAGCTGGCAATAGCTTCCAGTAAGAAAAGAAAACATATCGCCAATGTGTGTTGAAGTCGATGAGCGAGCTAGTGATTGTGATAAGAAGAAGTAATCGAAGCCTAAGAAATCTGACAGTGGGGTACATATCTTGTACTGAAAGATTGGAGTTAAGATGTGGATAACAAGGAGAAAGAAAAGAAAACAAGTAAGAACTTGTTATACCCTCCACCACAGGTTGTATTCAAGTAAAATGGAATAATTAGTTTCCTTTCGTGTATGAAGAAGACTTAATACTACATTTCAGCAATTTCGGTAAAACAATGTGAGGCACCGTTCTATGGGGGCTACTTCACAACGTCGATCTATATCGACAAATTTCTGGCGGAAAGTTTTTAGACTCAAAGAAAACTAAGTTTCGGTAAGAGAATGTGGCTAAAACTTAAAACATACCGAAAATCAAGAAGTACGCTTCTATGGGGATATAGGAAGACGTGGACCTATACTGATAATACTCTTCTGGAATATTTTATAACTTTTGTAAGACTATATAACGAATTTCAGTCATTTCGGTGGGATATTGACGTCACAATCTTCATACATACATACATATGTTCCCAAAACATCCCTAAAGGGACAAGGGAGACTTCTCTCATATCAATGAGTGCACGCCGATTCATATTGGATCAATGATATGGGACCTACTTTTTATTGCCGAGTCCGAACGGCTTAAATACTCAGGAAATGTCGCCAGCATTACTGAGGGGGAATTTTGCCACCGTTGAAAATTTGATGTTGCTTGGCCTGTGATTCGAACCGCAGAACTTCTGAGTGCAAGGCGGACGTGCTACCCATTGCACCATGGTGGCCCCCACATCTTCAGTATTACGAAAATCGGGAGGTACCGTTCTAAGGGGCTATATCGAAACGTGGACCTATACCGACGAATTTTAGTCGGAAGTGGGGCAATATGAAAGCGTGGACCTGTACAGACAAATTTCTGGCTAATTGAAGGGTAAATACCAAATTTCAGCCATTTTGGTGGAATATTGAAGCCACAACCTTCAAAATCCCGAAAATCGGGAGGTACCTTTTTATAGGGGCTATATGAGGGCGTGGACCTATACCGACAAATTAAAAGGGGAAGTTTGAGTACCCCAACGAAGTCTAATTCAGCCATTTCGGTGGAATATCGAGGCCACAACGTTCAAAATACCGAAAATTGGGAGGTACCGTTCTATGGGGGCTATATGAAGGCATGGACCGCTACGGACAAAGATCTGGGGGAAAGTTTTATACCACCAACGTAGACTAAGTACCAAATTTCAGCCATTTCTGTGTGATAATGAAGCTAAAACCTTCAAAATACCGAAAATCGGTAGGTACCGTTCTATAGGGGCTATATGAAGGCGTGGACCGATACCGACAAAATTCTGGGGTAAAGTTTTATACCCCTAAAGAAGACTACGTACCAACTTTCAGCAATTTTGGTAGGATAATGAAGCAAAAACCTCAAAAATATCGAAAATCGGGAGGTACCGTTCTATCGGGGCTATATCAAAACGTGGACCGATATATCCCATTTTCAATACCAATAATCCTGCAAGTAATAAAAACTTCTGTACCAAATATTGACTCTCTATCTTTAAAATTTCGAGCTGTATCTTGATTTCAACAGACAGACGGACGGACAGACGGACATGGTTAAATCGACATAGAATTTTATGCTGATCAATAATATATATACTTTATAGGGTCTCCGACGAATATTTCGATGTGTTACAAACGGAATGACAAATTTAATTATACCCTCCATATGGTGGAGGGTATAAAAATGGTTATATAACCCAGACTAAGCTTTTTAATAAGATACATCTTTAAAGCTTACAACTTACCAGCACATCCTTTTTCAATTGGGTTTTGGTCTTTGTAGAATTGTGGACGGATTGTTAAAAATGAAATTATCGTAATATTTCGATAGCTCAAGCAATAACATGGACTCTGATAACAGCAATTTCGTATGCGAGTGATTTCGGAAAAATTTCGTTCTTTTCGTACCCCTTTTGTGTATCTCCAATGCACTTACTGAAGAAGTATTAGCTGAAGTCCACACATTAGAACCATGTTGAAAATGACAAAGCGAAAAAAGACAACCCCGAGACATCTACTAATACCGATGAAATTTTCATCGTCTTTCGCCATGCCAAAGTCTTAACATGCTGGATTTCTAACTTCTCCAAATACCCTGAAATCTACATGACATGGGACTTTTTGACTTTCCTTTTTTACTCTGGGATTAATCAGGAAAACACAAATGCCATGTATGTCTGACTGACTGTAGTAGGCAGTTGTCGCCAGCTTGTTTGTGTTTGCCATTTTTACTGCATCCGACAGAGGTTTAGGCGAACGAACATTCAGACACCCATCATACGACACTAGAATTGCATTGATCCATGTAAATATGTCTGTCAGTGGTTGAATAGTTTTGAGATAAACGACCATACACCAGCAAATGTATGCTGACTGTAATACACCCACTCTATGGGCATAAAGGGAATATATGGATGTATGTACCTAACGACATTTTGGAACGGAAGTAAAGATGCCAAATAAAATCAAGCCGATATATGTGAAGAATATGAACATAAAGGGACTGGCTCATCACAAAAGGAGGATAGAATGATGAGGTTATTATCGAAAATATTTTTTTTACGATGAAAAATGCTGTAAAGAAAGGTTGGCGATAACAACTATTCTATAAAGAAAATTAATCGATAACAACCTTTCTAGGACGAACAGTTCTCAATAATATTTTTTCTATGACGAAATGTTGTCGATAACAACTATGACGAATTGACATTTCTATGACGATAACTTATCGATGAAAACTTCTCTATGGTGAAAAGTTATCGATAACAAGTAGTATACTCTGCTAATTCCAAGAAAGAGTTCACTTTAGTTGTGTTTCTTTACTAACCTGAGGTTACTATTTTTACAATTTTTAACCTGTAAAGCGTTCCTTTACCCCAAAAAGTGGTAAAACTGGAAGCGATTTTTAAGACAGATGGAGGGGAGAGAGAGCAAAAACGCCTTTCTCTTCTACCACAGGTTACCAGACAAATTTCTTCGGGTAAAAAATGGTAGAACTAATTTTTCGACATTTGTTTGACGATTATTTGACAATTAAGAAAATATGGACGAAAACCAAAGAAAAAAAGCGAACGCTGACAAAACAAATTAAAAACTGTGAAATAAAAGAAGAAAAGTGAATTTGTATGTTTTTTTGACATTGCTAACAGAACTACCATTTTTTCGTTCCTTTACTTTTCTGGTAAAACTAGTCATGAGAGAGCAATTTTGACAGTTTTCTCTGTTACCACTTTTACCATTCAAAAGTAATGCCTTGTTGAACCCAAATTACGATATAATTACTTCATCTCCCATACAAAATTTTGAGAACGTTTTGTTCAATTTAAATTACTCTCAGAACGACGATAAAATGTGTCCCTTCTCTAACAGATGAGAGAATTTATCGAAATAAATTAATTTTGACAGGAAAAACAAAAAATTAAAAATGTATTAAAAATCCAAATCTTTCTAGAAAAACTGCAAAATATGAATGAAAAGTAAACGGTTTAACGACTAGTATACATTCAAATCATAGCAAATTTTGTCTTCTCTTTCATTGCAGTTACATTTCTTGTCCATCGTTTCAAATTCGCGTACAAATTTAGAAACAAAAATCAAATGCCTGCCGGAAAGTCTGTATATCAAAAAGTTATTTTGGCAGGTCTCTAACGTTAATTTTTAAAAAAAGAAAAATTTGAAAATTTACTGAAAACACCAAAATTTTAGGAAAAATAGAAAACATGAATGAAAATTATCTAATTGAATATTGAATAGATATCTGTAAGAAGGACAAATATTTTTTCAGTTCATATCAATTAATTTTACTCGTCTTTTGCCTGAAACTTTCTTTAAAATCAGTAAACAAAAACTATGAAAATATGACCCAGCAGAAATACTCATTACAAATTGGACTACTTTATCATTATTTTAACACGGGCATGTCATAGGGAGTAAGTACTTATTTTTTGGCACTTAAAAGTAAATAAATAAGTACTTAAATAAGTAGTTACGACTTGAAGTAACCAGGGATTAACTACTTATTTATCTACTTTTTAGTGGCCAAAAAATAAGTACTTACTCCCCGTGTTAAAATAATGAGAAAGTAGGCCAATTTGTAATGAGTATTTTTGCTGGGGAATCATGTTGCTATGAATTGTGTACCATGTCGTATGAACGGGTTAATTCGTATACGTAATTATGAGAACGAACGACGTGATTCAAATGCTGGTATGAACATGGCATAAAGGAACAAAGCTTTTTTTTAAGCGGGTAACACATCATCAGTTTTGACTGTCGATTTTTTGGAAATATCGTTGACTGTCAAACTGTCCTGCAACATCAAAATATTAGGTCTGTACGGTTACTCAAAAATTTGCAATTTAGAATTTGTACAAATTCCCAGCAACATTTGAAGGAAGGGGTTCTGTGCGATGACGTGATTTCATGTCATCTTTTGCATTGGTTCAAACGAAGGCGTGAAAGATACGATCTTTTCATTAGCATTTGAACCCATCGATCCAATAAAGATGATGTTTGTGTTTTTTATTTACACACCTTTATTATACCCTCAGCCTTTAGGCTAAAGAGGGTATTTACACTTTGATACGACCAAAAATGTGCCTCATCGAAATAATGGTGTTAGACCCCAAGTATGTTTGTACGATATCCGTTTCAGACAATTTTGAGTCGATCTAGCAATGTCCGTCCGTCTGTCTGTCTGTCCGTCTGTCTGGCTGGCTGGTGCGCACGATAACTCTCGAACGGATCAATCGATTCGGTTCAAATTTTGGGTATTGAAATATTTTGTCCAGATTTGATTTAAGTTCGAAGATGGGCCATATCGGTCCACTCCTTCAGGTACCTCCCCCACAAAAGTTCAAAAATGTTCGGAAAAATTGTCCACACGATAACTCTTGAATGGAGTAACCGAATTAGTCCATACTTTGCACATCGTGACATTTCTACCAGACATAGATGAGGTTCCAATATGGACCCTATTGGTTCACTCTTTCGGGTACCTCCCACACAAAATTTTGCTTAAGTGCAGTTTAAAGGCCTGCTCTCGAATCGCTTTGATTTTTGTTGCAGCCACTTGTATTCACTACCCCCATTACGACGATATAATTTTTTTCAAGAGCAAGTCCATATATCCTCAGAAATCAGCACGAAAACTGCAAACAACCCATATAATGCCATGTGTCGTAGTTGGAGTGCACCATAACTCTCGAACGGATCAACATATTTGGTTAAAATTTTGGGTCTTTCAATATTTTGTCCAAACTTAGTTTAAATTCGAAGATAGACCATATCGGTCCACTCCTTCCGGTACCTCCCCCACAAAGGTTCAAAATTTTTCGCCAAGATTGTGGGCATGATAATTCTAGGAGGGAACAACCGAATTGAGCCAAACTTTGCTATTGGTAATATTTCTTTCAGGCATAGATCGAGTTCTAATATGGACTATATCGGTCCACTCATTTGAGTACCTCCCACACAAAATTTGGAAAAAGTATAGTTTAACAACTCCTCTCCGATCTTATTAATTTGTGACAGCAGGTTGCACTTGCGGCCCCTGTTACGACGTTGTATTTTTTTTTTCGTGGGAAAGTCCATACTTCCTGAGATAATGACCCAAAAAGGTCCAGAAAATCCTACCGGCACCACCTAAACTGGCTAATGTGTAAAATAACCCTTTAAGAGAGAAATCGATTTAGCTCAAACTTTGTAAATTGAAAAGTAAAATTGTAATATATTTAAATTCAGAAAATTAAGTACAACATATTTAATTATATAGTCTGTAGGGAAAATATCCATAGACTACAGATTTGTATTAGGTCCGAATATGTACTACATCGGATCACTCCTATGGGCACACCCTACCCAAAGTTTGGAAAAAATGCACTCGTCTTGGATCATTCTGAATTTTGTTGCAACATGTAATTTTTTGCGGCCCTTTCCCTCCTGGAAAATTTTCCCAACAGCTAAAAAACCTACAGAAGTATTGTGTTAACTGTTTTTCTTCGGGTACGTGGCTGAGGGTATATCTCTGTGGGCTCAGCTGACTGATACTTTCTTACTTGTATTTTCTTTTATTTATCTAAATATGTTTAAATCTATGCAAGGTTTATTATTTACAATAGGCTTGATGTCGTCGAAGACTCGAAATCGTAATGTTTTCTTACATTTACTGTATATCATACAAGTACGAATTCTAAACAATTGGTTTTGTACCTAGCTGGAAACGTCGTTCAGCTAAAAATATAATCGGACTGAACTCTTTGGTATTATAAAAATTCTGTTTGTCTGTTCTAAATCTGACATAGAATGAAAGCAATTAAATCTTGCTTCTCGAAATTTAAACAAAAGGTCTGAAAAGAAAAGGAACAAGAATCTGAAAAGAATGAAGTAACGAATTTTGGAAAGAAAATGTTATAATTTAAAAATAAATTAATAACGCATAAATGATATTTTCCTGAAAAAGTCTGTCCTCTCCTTTCGTTACATTTGATTCTCTAGAGATCCCTAAAAAGCAAGTCGATTTGTAGATCTAGAAATAAAAGAGTAAAAATTTACATTTTTTATAAAATTGACAATAATTCACGAACAAGAATTCGTAAAGTTGGAATCCATGTCGAAGTCTGAACTGGTGTTGGGAAGATAACAGAAAACAAGTAAAAAAGTATCAGTCGGATTTGCCGACAGAGATACTCTCAGCCTGTGTGGATTGAAATTTTTTCAAAATTTTGGGCGTATAAACCGACAAAAGTATGAATAGGATTAAAGATCAAAAATTTGCGGGGATATCGATAGATAGGGCTGTTTATCACACTAGCCTACGAAAAACATAATATCGCTGTAAACAGGGCCACTAGGAAAACCTTCGGTAAAATGTCCAAAGGATCCTCGAACCACAAAAAATGTTGGATTGGACAGATAGGGCCCAAATTTGAACATAAAGTAAGTTTCGACAATATTTAGAGATTTAAAGTTTGGACCAAATCGGTTGCTACGTCTATGAGAAATCGCGCGTAGTTTCGTAATTAGCGAATAATTTCGAACTTTTGTGGGGGAGGTACCGGAAGTAGTGGACCTATAAGAACTACCATCGAATTTCATCTAATATTCGAAGAAATATTACGATATCCAAAGTGTGGAAGAACGCAGTATTCTGTTCGAGCTCTACAGCCTCTACATATGGTGCCATAGGGTTTTTTACAACTTTCGGCCTGTTTTCTCAAGAAGTATGGACTTGCCCCTGAAAAAACGTTTACTGTCGTAGTTGAGAAAGAGAATACAAGATGTGTCAAAAAAAATCAAAGTGATTCGAGAACAGGTCTTAAAGTGAATTTATCCAAAATTTTGTGTGGGAGGTACCCCAAGGAGTCGACAAATATTGTCCATATTCGAACCTGATCTATATCTGGTAGATAAATTAGGATGTGCAATGTATGGACCAAATCGGTCACTCCCACCAGGAGTTATCGTACGCACAATTTTGAACTTTTGTGGGAGAGGTACCTGAAAGAGTGGACCGATATGGCTTATCTTCGAACTTAAACTAAGTTTGCACAAAATATTACGAAGGCCACATTTTGGACCGACTCAGTAGATCCGTTTGAGAGTTATCTTGCGCTCCAACCACTACACACGGTGTCATAGGGGTTTTTTGCACCTTTATGGCTAGTTTCTCAGGAAGTGTGGACTTGCCCCTAATGAAACTTGTACCGTCGTATGGGTGGCAGTGAATACAAGTTGCTACAACAAACATCAAAGCGATTCGAGAGCAGGTCCTAAACTGAAGTTATCGTGCGCAAAAATTTTCCGAACATTTTCGAACTTTTGTGGGGGAGGTACCGGAAGGAGTGGACCGATGTAGCTCATCTTCGAACTTAAACTAAGTTTGGCCAAATATTACGAAAGCCAAAATTTAAGCCGAATCGGTTCATCCGTTCGAGAGTTATCATGCGCTCCAGCCAGAATGACGGACATCGCTAGATCGACTCCAAATTGTCTGAAACACATTTCGTCCAAACATACTTGGGGCCTAAAACCATTATTTCGATTAGGCACATTTTCATCGTTTCAAAGTGTATATATACCCTCTTTAGCCTAAAGGCTGAGGGTATAAAAAGTAAAGGAACAAGGCTTTTTCTTAAAGCGGGTAACACAACATCAGATTTTACTGTCGATTTTTTGGAAATATCGTTGACTGTCAAACTATCCAGCAACATCAAAATATTAGGTCTGTATGGTTGTTATCGACAACTTTTCTTTGTTATATACAATTTTTCTTCCTATGAAAGTTGTTATCAACAACTTTGTTGTTGTTATCGACAAATTTTCTTCATAGAAAAGTTGTTATCGACAGCGGTTTGTTTATGAAAGGTTCTTATCGGTAAACTTTCTTTATAGAAAAGTTGTTATCGAAAACTTTTCTTTATAGAAAAGTGGTTATTGACAACTTTTCTTTATAGAAAAGTTGTTTCGACAACTTTTCTTTATAGAAAAGTGGTTTCGACAACTTTTCTTTATAGAAGATGCTTTCGACCACTTTTTTATAAAAAAAACAAGTAAGAAAAGTCTATAGTCGGACGGAGCCGACCATGGGATACCCTATACCAATATCCCTGGACAATCGCTCTCCACGGAACTTCTTTTCAATGATTGAGAAAATTTAATTATCAAATATCAGAGATGTAATGTATATTACTTATGACCAAAACCAAAAAGTTACCTAGCATGACAAAGACATTTTTGTAGCAGGAAAGGAAAATTTGTTTAGTTTAGACAAACTAAAATGTAATGAAACCCACTTATGTAGTACTACTACTTCCGTTGTTTAACCGCTAAGTTATTGAATTTTTTACCAATTTCACACAAAAGTTTCAGTCCATTTAACCCGCTAAGTATTATCTGATCTTCACGTTGGTTTGTACGCTTCTTCTTCACCATAAACTCAAACTTTGTTTAAAATTTTGCGGGTTATTATTTTGACCTACAGAGCCGCTACAAAATTGGTTAAAATTTTGTTTTTGGTCCATTTCATCCCCTGAACATTTCACGACCATCACCAACAACTAATCATTTCTATACTGAAACTCAAACTATACTCAAACTACTTAAAAAATTCGTTACAATCGGTTCATAATTGCGGCCTTAAGCTTGTTTACAATTTTTAATGGACGGACACTCATCGCTAAATCGCTTTATATGAATTTTTGGCATAACAAATAAGGGGTCTAGGACGAATATTTCAAGGTGTTACATAAACTTTTGAAGAGACAATATGTAGCATGGGATAAAAATGTGGTTCTCTACACAGAACCCATTATATATTAGGCAGTCGGCCCGTTATATAGCAAACACTTTATTGCAATTTACATCAGAGGAAAGGTCAGTAGTTTTTTCCATATGTAGGCTACTTTGCGAAATATATATGTTCTCAAAATATCGACCAACAGTAAAATTTTTATGTTTTTCATACAAAAGTAATGGTCCATTTCACCCGCTAAAGAATATGAGATCATCATTCAAAATTGTAGGCATCTTTTTCGACCTATACTTTTAGCCGGTGCAAAATTTTGTGACTATTGATGCATAATTGCGACTTCTAGTGAGTATATTATTACACTACAAACAAATAACGGGATATATTAGGCTGTAACTCTGTTATCTGATCATTAGACATCGGATTTTGCATATTTGCATATTTTTTATTAATAAAGATACGAAAATTCTGATTGGACCAAAATTCGTTTTGAAGAAAACTGAATGCAATGGCAGGCTCATATTTTTTATTTTTTTGCATATTTGCATATTTTGCATATGCACAAAATATGCAAAATATGCAAAAAATATGCAAAATATGCAAGTAATTTTTTTGACAAAAATCATCAAATTAAATTTGGAAAGTCATCAAAAAGTGTTCTATATTAAGTTTATTCCCATTAAACGTCGATTTCTTAGCAGATTATCATGTTATTAATTATTATTCCGCCACAGCAATAAATCTGGACTAAAAGACTTAGAAAATTTCCTATAACCCAGCCTTCTTATTACAACATAAGTTGCTTTCTAATACAAATTTGTTCAAAAACTCAATCAAAAATGTCAAAATATACGTATCCAAATATGTTGATAGTTTCTGCTCGGCCAAAATTGTCTGACAGAATAACAAATGAGCTAGAAATTGAGACTAAGAAAATATTGAATATTACATAAAATCTTTCATATTTTATTAAAAACATATAAAAAATATATACGGTGCCATCATAAATATTTCCCTCTGAATTTTCCACACGGAAAATAATTTTAAAAAGTGAAATTCTTTTAAAATCAATATTTGTTAAAAGTTGAAAACTACTAGATTTGCTTCATTATGGCGTATTCTAGTCGAATCGACAAAAATATTCTCTTTTTGGGCATAAATACGGAAATAAAAAATTGTGAAATTGGGGAAAGGAAACAAATTCTGCACGGAATTTTTATTTATGATCGCACTGATAACTATATTTTAAAACCCTAAGGGTATTATGTCTTAGTGAATGAGTTTGCAACATGCAAAATGAAACGAAATAGACCCATAGTTCCTTTTGATGATCTGCATAGATTCGCACTTATCCATCTCGCCATGTCTTTTTGAACACAAAGCACAGGTCACATTTATAAACCACTTCGCATAAAAATTTGGGATTTTTGGCCCTAGGGCGATCCCTATTTTGGTAAGAATCGATTCAGATTTGGATATTGCTCCCATTTATACAGCACATTCGCGATAATCCCTACACCACAGGTTTCGGCGGTGTCCGAATTATCAAATTGTTCGTATCAACGAATTGTAAGGAAAGTAAATTATTTTATATGATTAAATCACTCGTGGAAGTTATATAATAATACTTTTTTAAATTGTAATTGCTAATAACGAATACTTAAATGAAAGTGCTCTACGTGTAAAAAATAGTGATATTTTTCTACTCGACAATCCGGACATTTTTATTGGCATTGCCCGTATTTGTTCCAGAAAAAGCCAATCAGATTGTGAAAGTAGTGCTAGAAATATGGCGTTTTTAAAGTTTACATCAGGATGTAAGCAAACCTAGAGACAGATGTGGAATTTCATCGTTTTGTAATTTAATATTCCTTGAAATCTTTGCCTTTTGGGTGTATAGTGCATTTGGCAACTTTAATGACAATATTGCGACGAATATTTTTCTTAATATATTTATATTTGTATATGATATAATATACATTAAGACTAATTTGTCATGAAAGGTTTGTCCTTGTACTCGATAATTTTTTCTAAATGTTGCTGAAACAATTTTTTTACCAACTTTTCCATTAAACAGCTGTCAAAATTCGAAGCATTGGTAATAATTGTCGAGTACACGGACAGGTATAAATTAAACAATTGTGTATACAAAAGGATTATGACTTTTCGACTGTGTTATCAAAATTGTTTTCCTGTAGCAGGAATGAATGTACTATCTTTTTTTTAGCATTCCAAATACTTTTCTAGCAGAAAAGACAATTCCAAGGATTTTGACTTATTTTACCACTACCACTCTATTGTGTGGTTTTTCTAAGTGATGTCATTTTGCACTAATCATTGGACGTTCTTCATTTTGCTTATTATTCATCGTGGATGGGTATAACAATAATGCATTACTTTTCCCCGAGGAGTGAACATTTTCCAATTCTGCATTAAGCGGTTGTATGCGGATCGATATTATAAAATTATGTATTTTTAGTGCATTAAACTAAAATCATGTCCTCAATATTAAAGCGCCAGTTAGAGCATTTTTCCAAATAAGCTTTTTAATCACAAAGAACAAAAATTGCCAATTTATGTCTGTATATACTGAATAAAGGACTAAACACTATGAAATATATTTAAATCTAATATGTGGATATTCAAAACGTATACTTCTATTTATAGTTATATTCAAGAAGCTGGAATCGTAAATGTACTTTAGTAACTTTTCCCATATTGCGCTAAAAAACGAACCCTTTTTCCAAAAACTAGAAAAAATTGCGCTTTTATCTAAACAAAAATAGCGATGACTAACTCTACCTCCTTTGTTTTTCTGCTAGACAATTTTGGCCGATTAGAAACTATCACCATATTTGGACACGTTGATTTTGACATATCTGATTGAGTTTTTGAAATTTTTCCATTATCTATCTACATTTGTATAGGAAGCAAATTATGTTGTAATAGGAATGCTGGGTTATTTGACATTTTCTCATCTTGTGAAAAGTGATTTAAGTCTTGTTAGTCTAGATTTATTGCTGTGGCGGAATATCTGGAGAGTCTCAATAACATAATAATCTGCAAAAAACTATGTTAAACGTCAAAAAACTTAATTTAGAATGCTTTTTTGATGATTTTCCAAATTTAATTGACGATTTTTGTCAAAAAAACGCTTGCATATTTAGCATATTTTTTGCATATATTTGCATATTTTTTGCATATATTTTGCATATTTTTTGCATATTTTTGATATGACCCCAAATATCGAAAAATTGACCCTCAAAACGCCTAGATCCAAAATTTGAGTCCAATCGGATAAGAAATAAAAAACATGCTAAAATCCGATGTCTACTGATCATGCACACCAACATAATTGGCATCAATTGAAAGGTCAAGCGTTCCACTTTCAAGTATATCTCACTTGTCCGGAATGTCACTTCCAGGAATTAAGATATAAGCTGTATATTAAAAATTTTCACAATTTTCACACAAAAGTTTTGGTCCATTTAACCCTCCAAATATTATCCGATCGCCATCTCAATTTGCAAGCTTCTCCTTTGTGATATACTCTTACCTTATTTAAAACTACGCGTTGATCAGACTATTACTGAGACCTACAGAGCCGCTAGAAAATTGGATAAATATTATGTTTTTGGTCCATTTCACCCGCTAAATATTTCACGATCATCACCAATAAGAATAGGGATCTATTCTGATCTGAACCCGACCTCCATACCAAATTTCGTGACGATCGGTCCACAATTGCGGCCTGGAGCGTGTTTACAATTTATAATGGACAGACGGACGTACGGACGGACGGAAGGACGGACACACATCTCAAAATCGCTTTATCTCGTCGAGATATGAAGATTGGTATACCACATTGGGGGTCTCCGACGAATATTTCGCGGTGTTACATGAATTTTTACCAAAACAAACTTATAATACCCTTTTCCACATTGTGGTATAGGATATAAATATTATCGAAAACTTTTATTTAAAAAAGTGGTTATCGAAGACATATCTTTATAAAAAGTTGTATCGACAACTTTTTTAAGGAAATTGTTCTCTTTATAATAAAATTGTGTATAACAAATTTTTATAACGAATATTTGTCGATAACACGGTTTATATAACAAAAGGATGTCGATAATAACTTTTCTGTAACGAAAGGTTGTCGATAACAACTATCGTCAATTACAACTTTTCCATAAGAAAAGTTGTCGATAACAACTTGTCTACATTGATATATTTTCTATTAAGAAAAGTTTCCGATTACATCGCTTCTATAAAGAAATTGTTTTGATAGGCAAGTGAACAGTTTCTTAGAATTAACAGAGTACCTCTCCGCAAAAAGGTCTTCGGTTAGTTATGTCAGGTTTGTTTGTATAATTTTGCCGCATCTGTTATGGGCTTATTCAAAACCTCGTTATATCAAGATATGGAACAAAAAATACAAACAAACACATACACACAATCACATTAGCGGCAGACACCAATTCAAAGAATCATCAGACACGTAATGTTGCAATTCTTGGTCGATATACATATGTACATACATATGTATGTATGGGAGCATAGCACCACTACTACTATAATAACAACTGGGAGATACAATTTAAAGCAAACATGGTCACACACGTACTGCTCATCCATGCAGTTCAAGGAAACTGCATTATGACGTGGCAACTACAATATACATATGAATAGTAGGGACTCAGCGATGTATGTTTGTATGGGTGTATTCAGCTCTATTATGTGCTATCGTGTGTGTGTTCGTTAAAAACCCATATAAGCGGAAGCTTATAATGAAGCGCTGCAGCAAAGGGACACACACACAGGTATTGAGCAACTAACCAACGTTATTGTGTAGCCAGGAAATGAAATCATCGTCACCATCACCAGTTGCCGCCATTGCCAAGCGAGGAGTCAAGTAAGCAAAGACCAAAATTGTATTACCGAGGAGAAAACACCGAAAGAGTTCACCTAAGTTGATGGTACACTTGCATTCACCCAAATGCTGTAGAATTTTGTGTGACCAGGTGCAAATGAAAATCAAAGAAATTTATTTCAGCTATTGCCAAAAAAAGTAGAACAAATTTTGGGGAAATAAACAACTGCAGCATGTAGTTGTTGGCGTTGGTGGATGGCTCCCACACTAACCTTATGAAAACTTGCAATTAATCTCGGTGCTGCACACACACACACACCGGCAAACCACCAACATACTCGTATATACCAACTAAATTGGTAAATTGCAAGGAAAGAAACACAAATCTCCGGTCCTAGCCTCCCTCCACACACTGCCTCATATTCAGCACGATTAAACTGCATTTACGCAACTGTGCGAATAATTGTATAATGGTCGCTGACACATAAACTCATTTGACCGTGCCGGACATGGTCGACCATTAAGGCTAATAAACTCGTTAATTTTCTGTCAGGGCATTTGGCCAGTAAAAGAAAAACTAAACGGGGCGAGCAAAACAACGAAGCGAGCAATGTGTCGGTCTGTTCCAAAAGCGAAATAAAACCACATCAACGCCAACATCATCGCACTAAAAACCGAGCGAGAAACGTGGTATTACATGTTGTTTATATGACCTTCTTTTTAGTTACACTACAATAATCGCGTTATAATTTTTGGTTTGGGTTATATTATTTTAAAATTATATGTTGGTATAATGGTAGTATTTTAATTTTGTCATAAAATATAAATGAAACTATAAATTTTTAAAACAAAACAAAGGATTTGTAAACATATGTATATAAACATTTATTGATAGATGAATTACTGGGAATCGTTATAATAACACATACATATATAATAAAAGTTATCGATACCAAATTTTGTATAATGACGAGTTGGCGATAACAACTAGTCTGTAACCAAAAGCTGTACATAAGAACTTTTCAATAAACAAAGGCTGTCGATAACAACTTTTCTATAGCGGGGTACACACGATCAGTTTTGACTGTCGATTTTTCGGAAATGTCGATAAGTGTCAAACATTCCAGCAACCACAAAATATTTTGTGGTTGCCTGATGACTGACAAAAATGAACGGCCACACTGGCAAGCAACCGATTATATGAGCAAAACTGACAGTCAAAACTGATCGTGTGTACCCCGCTTATAATGAAATAATTGTCGATAATAACAGAATCGATAAATTCGTGTTGTCAATAACAATTTTCAATAACAATTTAATGAAAATGTTACGATAACATATATAACAAAAAGTTCTATAACAAAAATTTGTCGATAATAATATGCATATAAAGAAAATAAATCAACAACAACAACTTTCCCATAATGAAGAGTTGTCGATCACACTTTTTCTATAACAAAATACTGTCGATAATAATTTTTCTATAATGAAGAGATGCCGACAACAACTTTTCAATAACGAAAAGTTGCCGATGCCAGCGTTTTTTCATAACGAAAAGTTGTCCTTACCGACCCCAATATTACGAAATGTAGTCGAAAAAAATTTTCCATAAAAAAAACATTTCGATAACAAATTTTCAATAACGAAATGTTGTCGATAACAACTTTTCCATAACGAAAAGACGTCGATAGGAAATTTCTATAACAAAATGATGCCACTAACAGCATTTTTATGACCAAAGGCTTTTCTTTCAGAAAAAGTTGTTGTGAACAAATTTATATAACGAAACTTTATCAATAAAAACTTTCCTATAACGAGCATTGGCCATAACAAATTTTATATAACAAAAATTTGTCGATAACAAATTTTCAATAACAAAAAATCGTCGATATCAGCTTTTCTATATTTAAAAGGTGTCAACAACAAATTTTCTATTACAAAAAGTTGTCGATATCAGCTTTTCTATTATACAAAGCTATCGATAAACATTTTTCTGACAACTTTAATATAACCAAAAATTATTAATACAAATGTTCCTTTAGTCAATTGTACTTTTTGATAACGAACAATTATCGATAACAGTTTTTCTATTATACAAAGTTGTCGATAAAAATATCTGCCCAGAAATCTTTTGATATCAATTTTTCTTTGGAAAAATTTATCGATAAAAAATGTTTCTGTAGAAAACAGTTTTCAATGTCAACTTTTCTATGGAGACATCGCTCATAAAAAAATCGATAACAAATAGTTGTCGACAACAACTTTTCTATAAGAAAAAGTTTCGATAACAAGATTTATATAACGAAAAGTTGCCGACAACAACTTTTCTATACGAAAAGTTGTTGATAACAACCTTTTTATAAAGAAACGTTGTTGATAACAACTTTCCTATAACGAAAAGTTGTGGATAACAACTTTTCTATAACTAAAAGCTTTCGATAACAAGATTTATATAACGAAAGGTTGTCGATAATAACTTTACTATAACGAAAAGTTGTCGATAACAACTTTTCTACAACGGAAAGTTGTCGGTAACAACTTTTCTCCACCGAAAATTTGTAGATAACAATTCTTCTATAAGGAAATGTTTTCGATAACAGCTTTTCTTTAACGTTGTCGGTAGCAACTTTTCTTTTTACGAAAATATATCGGTAACAAATGTTCTATAACGAAAAGTTGTCGATAAGAACTTTTCTATGACGAAAAGTTGTCGATAACAACGTTTCTATAACGAAAAATTTTCGATAACAACTTTTCTATACCGGAAAGTTGTAGATAAAAATTCTTCTATATCGAAATGTTGTCGATAAAAACTTTTCTAAAACGAAAAATTGTCGATAACAACTTTTCTATAACGAAAAGTTGTCGATAACAACTTTTCTATAAAGAAAAGTTTTCGATAACAACTTTTCTATAACTAAATGGTTTCGATAACAAGATTTATATAACGAAAGGTTGTCGATAATAATTTTACTATAACGAAAAGCTGTAGATATCAACTTTTCTTTAACGAAAAGTTGTCGATAACAACATTTCTAAAGGGTAAATTTGTCGGTATCAACTTTTCTTTAACAAAAATATATCGGTGACAAATTTTCTATAACGAAACAACTTTTCTATAGCGAAAAGTTTTCTATAACGAAAAGTTGTCGATAACAACTTTTCTATAACGATTCTTTAACGAAAAGTTGTCGATAACAACATTTCTAAAGGGTAAATTTGTCGGTATCAACTTTTCTTTAACAAAAATATATCGGTGACAAATTTTCTATAACGAAACAACTTTTCTATAGCGAAAAGTTT
Source organism: Musca autumnalis (assembly GCF_047663935.1). Classification (NCBI taxonomy): domain Eukaryota; kingdom Metazoa; phylum Arthropoda; class Insecta; order Diptera; family Muscidae; genus Musca; species Musca autumnalis. The sequence continues at coordinate 31,236 of NW_027412130.1, read as the reverse complement.
TCTATAACGAAAAGTTGTCGATAACAACTTTTCTATAACGAAAAGTTGTCGATAACAACTTTTCTATAACGAAAAGTTGTCGATAACAACTTTTCTATAACGAAAAGTTGTCGATAACAACTTTTCTATAACGAAAAGTTATCGACAACAACTTTTCTACAACGAAAAGTTGACGGTAACAGCTTTTCTATAACGAAAAGTAGTCGATAACAACTTTTCTATAACGAACAGTTGTCGATAATAACTTTTCCATAACGAAAAGTTGTCTATAACAACTTTTCTATAACGAAAAATTGTCGATAACAACTTTTCTATAAGGAAAAGTTGTCGATAACAACTTTTCTATAACGAAAAGTTGTCGACAACCACTTTCCTATAACGACAAGTTGTCAGTAACAACTTTTCTATACGGAAAAGTTGTCGATAACAAGTCTTCTATAACAAAAGGTTGTTTTCAACAACTTTCCTGTAACGGAAGGTTGTTTTCAACAACTTTCCTATAACGGAAGGTTGTTTTCAACAACTTTCCTATAAGGAAATGTTGTTGATAGCCACGTTTCTAAAACTAAAAATTTTCGATAACAATTTTTCTATAACGAAAAGTTGTCGATAGAAACTTTTCTATAACAAAAAATTGTCGATAACAACTTTTCTACAACCGAATAGTTGTCGGTAACAACTTTTCTATAACGAAAAATTGTCGATAACAACTTTTCTATAATAAAAAATTGTCGATAACATGTTTTCTCTAACGAAAAGTTGTCGATAACAACTTTTCTATAACGAACAGTTGTCGATAACAGCTTTTCTATACCGAAAAGATAACAATTCTTCTATAACAAAATGTTGTCGACAACAACTTTTCTAAAACGAAAAATTGTCGATAACAACTTTGCTATAACGAAATGTTGTCGATAGCAACTTTTCTATAAAGAAATGTTGTCGATAACAACTTTTCTAAAACGAAAATTTTTCGATAACAACTTTTCTATGACGAAGGTTGTCGATAACAGATTTTCTATAACGAATAGTTGTGGATAACAACTTTTCTATTACGGAAAGTTGTCGATAACAACTTTTCTACAACGAATAGTTGTCGGTAACAACTTTTCTATAACGAAATGTTGTCGATAGCAACTTTTCTATAACAATAAGATGTCGACAACAACTTTATTATAACGAAAAATTGTCCTATAACAGAAGGTTGTTTTAAACAACTTTCCTATAAGGAAATGTTGTTGATAGCCACGTTTCTAAAACTAAAAATTTTCGATAACAATTTTTCTATAACGAAAAGTTGTCGATAACAGCTTTTCTATAAAAAAATTTTTCGATAACAACTTTTCTATGATGAAGGTTGTCGATAACAGATTTTCTATAACGAATAGTTGTTGATAACAATTTTTCTATTACGAAAAGTTGTCGATAAAAAATTTCCTATAACGAAAAATTTTCGATAACAACTTTTCTATACCGGAAAGTTGTAGATAAAAATTCTTCTATATCGAAATGTTGTCGATAAAAACTTTTCTAAAACGAAAAATTGTCGATAACAACTTTTCTATAACGAAAAGTTGTCGATAACAACTTTTCTATAAAGAAAAGTTGTCGATAACAACTTTTCTATAACTAAATGGTTTCGATAACAAGATTTATATAACGAAAGGTTGTCGATAATAATTTTACTATAACGAAAAGCTGTAGATATCAACTTTTCTTTAACGAAAAGTTGTCGATAACAACATTTCTAAAGGGTAAATTTGTCGGTATCAACTTTTCTTTAACAAAAATATATCGGTGACAAATTTTCTATAACGAAACAACTTTTCTATAGCGAAAAGTTTTCTATAACGAAAAGTTGTCGATAACAACTTTTCTATAACGATTCTTTAACGAAAAGTTGTCGATAACAACATTTCTAAAGGGTAAATTTGTCGGTATCAACTTTTCTTTAACAAAAATATATCGGTGACAAATTTTCTATAACGAAACAACTTTTCTATAGCGAAAAGTTTTCTATAACGAAAAGTTGTCGATAACAACTTTTCTATAACGAAAAGTTGTCGATAACAACTTTTCTATAACGAAAAGTTGTCGATAACAACTTTTCTATAACGAAAAGTTGTCGATAACAACTTTTCTATAACGAAAAGTTATCGACAACAACTTTTCTACAACGAAAAGTTGACGGTAACAGCTTTTCTATAACGAAAAAGTAGTCGATAACAACTTTTCTATAACGAACAGTTGTCGATAATAACTTTTCCATAACGAAAAGTTGTCTATAACAACTTTTCTATAACGAAAAATTGTCGATAACAACTTTTCTATAAGGAAAAGTTGTCGATAACAACTTTTCTATAACGAAAAGTTGTCGACAACCACTTTCCTATAACGACAAGTTGTCAGTAACAACTTTTCTATACGGAAAAGTTGTCGATAACAAGTCTTCTATAACAAAAGGTTGTTTTCAACAACTTTCCTGTAACGGAAGGTTGTTTTCAACAACTTTCCTATAACGGAAGGTTGTTTTCAACAACTTTCCTATAAGGAAATGTTGTTGATAGCCACGTTTCTAAAACTAAAAATTTTCGATAACAATTTTTCTATAACGAAAAGTTGTCGATAGAAACTTTTCTATAACAAAAAATTGTCGATAACAACTTTTCTATAACGAAAAATTGTCGATAACAACTTTTCTATAATAAAAAATTGTCGATAACATGTTTTCTCTAACGAAAAGTTGTCGATAACAACTTTTCTATAACGAACAGTTGTCGATAACAGCTTTTCTATACCGAAAAGATAACAATTCTTCTATAACAAAATGTTGTCGACAACAACTTTTCTAAAAACGAAAAATTGTCGATAACAACTTTGCTATAACGAAATGTTGTCGATAGCAACTTTTCTATAAAGAAATGTTGTCGATAACAACTTTTCTAAAACGAAAATTTTTCGATAACAACTTTTCTATGACGAAGGTTGTCGATAACAGATTTTCTATAACGAATAGTTGTGGATAACAACTTTTCTATTACGGAAAGTTGTCGATAACAACTTTTCTACAACGAATAGTTGTCGGTAACAACTTTTCTATAACGAAATGTTGTCGATAGCAACTTTTCTATAACAATAAGATGTCGACAACAACTTTATTATAACGAAAAATTGTCCTATAACAGAAGGTTGTTTTAAACAACTTTCCTATAAGGAAATGTTGTTGATAGCCACGTTTCTAAAACTAAAAATTTTCGATAACAATTTTTCTATAACGAAAAGTTGTCGATAACAGCTTTTCTATAAAAAAATTTTTCGATAACAACTTTTCTATGATGAAGGTTGTCGATAACAGATTTTCTATAACGAATAGTTGTTGATAACAATTTTTTCTATTACGAAAAGTTGTCGATAAAAAATTTCCTATAACGAAAAATTTTCGATAACAACTTTGCTATAACGAAATGTTGTCGATAGCAACTTTTCTATAACAATAATATGTCGACAACAACTTTATTATAACGAAAAATTGTCCTGTAACAGAAGGTTGTTTTAAACAACTTTCCTATAAGGAAATGTTGTTGATAGCCACGTTTCTAAAACTAAAAATTTTCGATAACAATTTTTCTATAACGAAAAGTTGTCGATAACAACTTTTCTACAACGAATAGTTGTCGGTAACAACTTTTCTATAACGAAATGTTGTCGATAGCAACTTTTCTATAATAAAAAATTGTCGATAACAACTTTTCTCTAACGAAAAGTTGTCGATAACAACTTTTCTATAACGAACAGTTGTCGATAACAGCTTTTCTATTCCGAAAAGATAACAATTCTTCTATAACAAAATGTTGTCGACAACAACTTTTCTAAAACGAAAAATTTTCGATAACAACTTTGCTGTAACGAAATGTTGTCGATAGCAACTTTTCTATAAAGAAATGTTGTCGATAACAACTTTTCTAAAACGAAAATTTTTTCGATAACAACTTTTCTATGACGAAGGTTGCCGATAACAGATTTTCTATAACGAATAGTTGTGGATAACAACTTTTCTATTACGAAAAGTTGTCGATAAAAAATTTCCTATAACGAAAAATTGTCGATAACAACTTTGCGTTATAGCAATGTTGTCGATAGCAACTTTTCTATAACAATAAGATGTCGACAACAACTTTATTATAACGAAAAATTGTCGATAACAACTTTTCTACAACGAAAAGATGTCGATAACAACTTTGCTATAACGAAATGTTGTCGATAACAACTTTTCTAAAACGAAAACTTGTCGATAACAACTTTGCTATAACGAAATGTTGTCGATAACAAATTTTCTATAACGAAAATTATCGATAACAACTTTTCTATAACAAGAAGTTGTCGATAACAACTTTTCTTTAACGAAAATATATCAATAACAACTTTTCTATAACGAAAATTTTTCGATAACAAATTTCCTATAATGAAAAGTTGTCGATAACAACTTTTCTATAACGAAAAATTGTCGATAACAACTCTTCTATAACGAAAAATTGCCGGTAACAACTTTTCTATAACGAAAAATTGTCGATAACAACTTTTCTATGACGATTAGGTGCAAATATCAACTTTTCTATAACGAAAAGTTGTCCATAACAACTTTTGTATAACGAAAAGTTGTCGATAACATCTTTTCTACAACGAAAAGTTGTAGACAACCACTTTTCTATAACGAAAAGTTGTCGATAACAACTTTTCTATAACGAAAAGTTGTCGATAACAAGTTTTCTATAACGAAAAGTTGTCGATAATAACTTCTATAACGAAAGGTTGTCGATAACAGCTTTTCTATAACAAAATTGTCGATAACAACTTTTCTATAACAACAATTGTTCGATAACAACTTTTCTGTAACGAAGAGTTGTCGATAACAACTTTCCTATAACGATTAGGTGTCGATATCAACTTTGCCCGCCTGCAAGATTTTCGACTTATTCTTTTTAGTTGTTGTTCTTAACGCACATCCAATAAAACAATGTAAACATGTTAGATTACTGCACTTAACAATAGTTTGAAGTTAAGAATTATGGGAAGTGCTAATAAATTTAATCATCATTACTACTACACATAAATATTCAACTTAATGGCAATGGAGCAGGACTGTTATCGTAGTATTTAAGTGATTTTAATTAACACAGTGGCCGTGGATGGCATACACACACACTCTTCAACGATACAACAGTCAACATTTTAACCTTTAACCTCATTTGAACTACTTATATGGGTGGGTGTCACGCAATGCGCGGTCAATAGTGTCCACATTCTGATGCAATTATCGAAAAACACGAATAATAGATTTGTAGCACTTAAAGGAAACAACAATTGGATTGGATGGATAGCGAGGTTTATTGTTTATGGGGTTACAATAACGGGTCATTAAGTTGTTTATTAAAACGAATTATATGACAAAAGGAAGAAAACAAGTGAGGGTGGTGCTGGGGAAAACAAAGTACTTTCTATACTGAAATCTGTGGATAAAAAGGAAGAGATGGTCAGGAGAATTGGGAAACTTTTATTCCGAAATCTATGGATAATGTGAAGTGTGTTTACATACTATAGCTTATAACATGGACTTTTTGCCCTAGTAGGAGGGACTAAGGAAGATTAAAAAAATAATTGAAATTCTAATTTTGTCAAAACTTATGGAAATAACTAGCTGAGTATCTATAATATCACCTGTAATGTGAAAACATTAATTTTTTTCCTCAAATTCAAAACCAATTTATATTCCAATGCAAAAAAAACATCATCTCATTTTCAATCAATTTCCTCAAGGGCAATTTTTTTCTCGTTTTCGTTTCTTTTTCTGTTTATTGCCAACATTTTATGTAATTCATGACTAGAATCCATGTCATTACCACCGCATCCTACACAACAAAATGTACCAACAAAACACCTCATTTCATTTTGAATGGAAATCAAGTCGAAAAAAACATTTGCCTCTTTGTAATAATGCCAAAATATTTTCATTTTTTGCCATTGTGGTTGTTGTGTTTGTTGTTCGCCTACAATTTTCACGCAATCAGTTATTATTTATACTTTAGGAAATGATGTCCTTTTTTCGGTTTCCTTTTTTTCTGCTTGGCAAGAAAATGGCCAGTATTATTTGTGGCCTGAGGGCAGTTTATTTAAATTTGCCTGTCCCAAACATTGAAGAAACAATTTGCGTCATTATCCCTTGATAAGCATAATTGCTGTTGTTGTTCCTGAAATTTTTGTTTAAATCCCTTTTTGATAAGCGGCATTCTAAGTACCCACAGGATATTTGTTAGAGAATGAAATAGAAGAAGGCGGAAAAATAAATGTTGTGAGATGAAAATTTGATTGATATTATTTTAAACGTTAGGCAATTGTGGGTAGGGCATACAAGAAAGTTCTTTGAGAAGGACATTTGTGACTAAGCAGTGCTACACATTGAAGATGGAGAACAACATGAAAAACCAGTTGTTTCTATAGAAAAATTGCAGATATGATATTTTTATCAAGAAATGTGTCGATAAAAAGTTGTTTGTGTAGAAAAGGTGTCGATAACAACTTTTTTTATAAACAAACTGCATACAACAATTTTTCCATAAAGAAATATGTGGATAACAACTATTCTAAAAAAACAACGATTTTCCTATGAAGAAAAATTGCCGAATGGTCGTTCTATGAAGAAACAAGAAAAATTGCCGATAAGAAAATTGTTGTAAAAAAGTTGCAGGTAACAAACTTTCTATAAAGAACAAAAACTTTTGAAAGAAGTAAAATTACCGAGATCAATCTTCTTATAAAAAAACTTATCGATAACAATTTTTCTATAAAGGAAAATCGATCATTTTGCTATAAAGACCACTTATCGATAACAGCTTTTTCATTAAAAGAAGTTGTTGATAAAAAATTTCTATAGATAAAAGTTATCGAAATATATTTTCCATAAAAAAATTTTGTCAATAACGCATTCTTGTGGAGAAAAGTTTTCTGCAAAGAAAAATTGTCGATAACAATTATTTTAAGAGAAAATTGTATACATATTTTTTCTGTCGATAAAAATTTTACTATAAAGAAAGCTTAAAAAAATTGTTGATAAATAATTTTTGTACGAATAAAAATTGTCGATAACAACTCCACAATGAAGAAGCTTCGTCGATAGCAACCAATTGTCGATAACAAGTTTTCTGTAAAGGGAAATTATCGATAAATACTTTTCTATCACGAACAAGTTTTCTATAAAACAAATTTGTCAATAAAAACTTTCCTATAAGAAAAAAGTTACCGATAATATATTTGGCATATAGAAATGTTGTCTACAACGAGTTTCTTTTGGCGAAAGATATCGATAACAAATTTTTATTAAGAAAATGCACCTTTGAAGAAAAGAAGTCGATAACAACATTTGTTCTAATAAAGAAAACTTACCGATATTTTTTTTTATATAGAAAACTTACCGGTAACAGATTTTCTATAAAAAATAAAAAATTTTCTATGCAAAAAAATTTTTGATAAAAAATTTTTTACGAAGAAACGTTGTCCATAGCATTCTATAAAAAAAATTGTCGATAACAACTTTTCTATAAAGGGAAATATTCGATAATGACTTTTCTATCAAGACAAATTTTTCGATAATAACTTTTCTTTAAAACAATGTTGTCGATAAAATATTTCCTATAGGAAAAATTTACTGATAATATATTTTGCATATAGAAATGTTGTCTACAACGATAAAATTGTTTTTATATAAAAAACTACCGGTAACCATTTATCTATAAAAAATATGTCGACAACAACATTCCCATTAAGAAAAGTTATTGATAATTTTTTTTTTTTTTTTTATAAACAAAATTTTTCTATAACAACCATTCTATGAAGAATCAAATTTTCTGCGAAGAACTTTTTCCGATAACAACTTTTATAAAAAGAAAAGTTGTCGATAAACATTTTCTATAACGAAAGAAGAATTCTTTGCTATCGACCTTTTATAAGGAAAAAATTTTGATAACAGCTTTTCTAAAATGAAAAGTGGTTGATATGAATTTTTCTATTAAGAAAAGCTGTCGCTAAAATTTTTTTATAAAGAAATATTTTCGATAACAAATTTTCTACAAAGGAAAGTTACCAGTAACAATTTTTAATATTGAAAAGTTACCGTTAACAATTTTTATATAAAGAAAAGGTGTCAATAACAACTTTTCTTTTTTGTAAAGAAAAAACTCTGTAAAACAACTAGTTTATTAGTGGAAAAGATTTGGCATTGTTCGCCAAGGGGAAGGAATACTATAGTTTCAATTCTCGCCACAGAATCTCATCAGTTCCTTTGTTTTTTGTTTGTGGATATTCTCCACCGAAGTTATTTTTCAATAACTTCTTCAACAAAGAACTTGTTATACCCAAACATCAATCGTCAGCTCGAAGTATAAAGGTAAGCAAAGAAAAAAGTTCCACTAATAAACTAGCCAGACTATTTTGAAAAACAAAATTGCAAACGCTATCTTATTGAAGACACTGGCACGACGTGTGTTGTTTTTGCTGTAAAGCAGACCAACCAAATTTTGGTGTGTGCATTCGTCGAAATTCGACGACACATACTAGTGGAAAAGGTTTGAATTGATTTCGCAGACACTTTCGTCGGAGTTGTGTGAGGTTGCCAATGAGAAACTTCTCATTGAACTTTTTTTGTCTTTGCTTACCTTTATACTTCGAGCTGACGATTGATGTTTGGGTATAACAAGTTTTTTGTTGAAGAAGTTATTGAAAAATAACTTCGGTGGAGAATATCCACAAACAAAAAACATGGGAACTGATGAGATTCTGTGGCGAGAATCGAAACTATTGTATTCCCTGCCTTACCCCTTGGCGAACAATGCCAAATCTTTTCCACTAATAAACTAGTTGCTTTAAATATTAAAACAACAATAATGGGATTAAGCCAGACTATTTTGAAACAACAAAATTGCAAACGCTATCCCAAAAAAACGCCACAATGTTTCTAACATCTTTTCTATAAAGAAAAGTGGTTGATATGAATTTTTCTATAAAGAAAAGTTGTCGCTAAAAATGTTCTATAAAGAAATATTTTCTATGAGCAAAATCTGTCGAAAACAATTTTTCTATAAAGCAAAGGTGTCAATAACAACTTTTATTTTTTGTAAAGAAAAGTTAGCGACAACATATTTCTTTAAAGAATATTGATCGATAGCAACCTTTTCTATAACAATTCGGTAACAATTTTTAATAAAGAAAACGTACCGAAAACATTTTTTCTCTAAAGAAAAGGTGTCGATGACAAATTTTCTACTGAGAAAGGTGTAGAAAACAAATCATCTAAGAAGAAAAATTGTCGATAATGATTTCCTATAGAAAAAAGTTATCGATAACAACATTTCTATAGAGAAAATTTGTCTAAATATATTTTACATAAAGTAAAAAGTTATCGATAACAACATTTCTTTAGAGAAAATTTATCTAAATATATTTCAAATAAAGAAATGCTGGTGATGACGATTTTCTTGCGAAGAAAAACGGTAGATAAAAATGTTTGATTATGAAAATTTATCGATGAAAACTTTCTATGAAGAAAAGTTATCCATTACAACTCTTCTATAGAGAAAAATTATCGATAATGATTTTCCTATAAAGAACTATAGCTTTCTTATCGTATCTAAAAAAAGATAGTTGTCAATAAGAACTTCTTATAAAGAAAAGTTATCGATAACAGCTCTTCAGAGATGAGAAATTGTCTATAATAACTTTCTTGTGGAGAAAAACTGTTGATAACGGCTTTTCTGAAGAGAAAAGTTATTGATGGAAACATTTCTATGAAGGAACATCGTTTCTGTTAAGAAAATGATCGGTAATATTTTTTTCTAATTGTCGATAATGTTGATATCATAAGAAAATATTTTCGATATTATTATAAATATTCCACAAACATCCCACATAGGACAAGGGAGACTTCTTTCATATCAATGAGTGCACCCCGATTCATATTAGCTCAATGATAGGAGACCTACTGTTTATTCCCGATTCCAAACGCGTGTCATTAGACACCACTTGCAGAGAAGTTTTACAAGGCTGAAATACTCACGAAATGTCGCCAACATCAATGAGGGGTATTTTGCCACCCTTGAAAATTTGATGTTGCCTGGCCTGGGATTCGAACCCACGACCTTTAGCGTGCAAGGCGGGTGTGCATACCATTGCACCACGGTGGCACCCATTTTTCGATATTAGTGTTCTATAAAAACAGGTGTCGATAACAACTTTTTATGAAGAGAAGTTGAAGATCACAACATTCCTTATAAAAGTACACGATATCGATTTTTATATAAAGAAAATTTAATGACAATAACTTTTCTATAAAGAAAAGTTATCGAAACCTATTATTCTGTAAATAGCAGTTGTCGACAACATCATTGCTTTAAAGAAAAGTATTCGATATCGTTTTTTATGTAAAGATAATCTGTCGTTAAGAAGTTATCTATACAAAAAGTTATAGATAACAATTAAATGTAGTCGATAATAACCTTTGTCGTTGTCGGAAACAACTTCTCTAAGAAGAAACGCTGTCGATATCAATCCTTGTCGATAGCAACTTTTCTATAATGGAATATTATCGATATTGCTTGTTCAAGCAGAAAACTTGTCGATAACAACTTTTCTATAAAAATAAATTATCTATAAGAATTTCATATAGAGGAAAGTCATCGAAAACATTTTCCTATAGAGAAAAGTTTTCGATAATACATAATCCATAATGGAATGTTGGTGGTAGCAATTTTTGTATAAAGAAAACTTACCGATGACAACTTTTCTATAATGAATGGTGTCAATAACAACTTTTCTATAAAGAAAAATTATCGATAATAATTTTGCTATAAAGAAAAGTTGTCGAAAGAAATATTGTTTTCGATAATAACCTATATATAGAGAAAAGTTGTAGGTTATGGTTTTTCTATGAAGAAAAGTTACCGAAAATAATTATTCAATAGAGAAAATTTGTCGATAACAACTTTAATACAGGAACATTTTGTCGATAACAACCTTTCTTTATAGAAAGGTTATGGACTAACAATATCTCCCTACAAACAGTTTTTCTATGGGGAACAATTAGCGATAATATATTTTCCACAAATATATTATGTCGATAACAACTTTTTTAATAAGAAAATTTATCAATATGGAAAACCGACCGATGATAATTTTTCTATAAAGAAAAGTTGTCGATTACAACTTTTCTGTAGAGAAAAATTGTTGATAATAATTTTGTAATAGTATAGTTACGATAACAGATTTTCTATTAAGAAAAAATGTCGATAACAAATTTTCTATGAAGAAAACTTGTTGATAACTAATTTTCTATGAAGAAAAGTTCTCGAAAACAACTCCTCTAGGGAGAAACGTCGATAGCAATCCGTCTCTAAAGAAAACTTGTCGATAACAACTTTTCTATACCGGAAAATTATCGATAATTATTATTCTATGAAGAAAACTTGTCGATAATTATTTTCTATAAAAAGAAATGAAGAAACAAGTTTTAGAAAAAAGTTTTTTTCCCAAAGTGAAAAGTTATCGGTAACAATTTTCCTATAGAGAAAAGTTGTCGATAATACATAATCCATAAAGGAATGATGGTGAGAACAATTTTTATATATAGAAAACTTACCGATGACAATTTTCTATAAAGAAAAAGTGTAGATAACATAGTTTCTATAAAGAAAAATTGTCGATAATAATTTTTCTATAAAGATAAGTTGTCGATAATAATTTTTCTATAAAGAAAAGTTGTCGATAATAGCCTTTCTATGCAGAAACAAGTTTTCTGTAAAGAAAACTATCGATAACCACTTTTATAAAAACAAATGTCGATATGGATTTTTCTATGAAGTAATATTTTCGATAAAAAAGTGGTCGGTAACAATTTTTCAATGAAGAAAACTTACCAGTAACATTTTTTTATAAAGAAAAAATGTTGTTAGCACTATGTGAATGAAGAAAAGGTTTCGAATACAACCACCTTATGAAACTTTCCTTTAAAAAAATTATCGATAATATATTTTCTATATTATATATTACACAAGGGGTCGACACTGACGTTTCTACAAAGAAAGGTAGTCGATAATGGCCTATACGAGTAATTGAGAAAAGTTGTCGGTTATGGTTTGTCTATGAAGAAAAGTTACCGATAAGAATTTTTCTATAGAGGAAAAAGATAGAAAATTTTTCCCTACAAACAGTTTTTATCGACAACAATCCGTCTCTAAAGAAAACTTGTCGATAAGAACTTTTGTATACCGGAAAATTACACTGTGCAGCAGCATTTTTGGGGGGTGGAAAATTTCATTTGGAGATGGAAGCCCTTGATGAGTATACTAAGAACCCAAAAGGAAATTTTCGCCATAGGTCAAGTTTCTGAGATATCGCGCGATGAAGTTTTGGATTTTTTCCCTATAATACTTGGGAAAATAGCTCCATATCTCTGTTTGGCGTTGTTGAAGCATCGTCTTGAGGTGACATGTCTTCAGTCAAATCGATTGGCGAATCTTTTTGTAGAACATTTCATTCTTCTAACTCGATGCGTTTCAAGTCCTTTTCGTCCTTTATTTCTTGAACCGTAGTGAATGTACCACAAGATGAGATTTTTCAGCATCCAAATATTCTACAAAAATGTTGCTCAGAAGATTTTAGGTACGGTTCTCTTTGACAACTAATCAATTTTGTCCCGTTTTCATTGCCATTTTTGACATTTATTCGGACTTGGTTCAGAATTAAACTATGTTTTGTTTTTCTGTATATTCGTTATTGTTTATACATAGGTATGTTGACATTACCAATGGGTATTGCTCATGTAGACATCTGGGGTGCTTCTGAAATATTTACCACAAATAGCTCTTGTATTGATGAACATGTTAATATCAATTTTTCTTGGAGGATAGATCCGGTTATCTCAGTTTTTGAACCGGATATTCCGACATTAAAACCTATTTTTGAACCGGTTTTAAGTAATCGATTAAACTTATATGTATACCATTAAAAAGCTTATAGAGTTGTCAATCAAATTAAATTAATTCGCTTATGAAAACTTTGCTAGTTGCAGTTCTAGAACAAAAAAACCGTTTTCTTAAACCGTTTTTAAGGAAAAATATCAGTACGCGCAAATATGAAGATCAAATGCTGGGGGGTGAAAAATTCTTTTTGGCGATGAATGTCGATGAAGATAATGTGATGAACCCGGAAGGACAGTTCCGCCGTAGGTCAAACTTCTGAGTTACAGCGAATTGAATTCTTCCTTGACAAACTATACACACCTACATCACAAAAACATAGCGAAATTTTATCACGCCATAACTCAGAAGTTTGACCTACGGCGGAACTGTCCTTCCAGGTTCATCACATTATCTTCATCGACATTCATCGCCAAAAAGAATTTTTCACCCCCCAGCCTTTGATCTCCATATTTGCGCGTACTGATATTTATACCCTATACCACAATGTGGAAAAGGGTATTATAAGTTTGTTTTGGTAAAAATTCATGTAACACCGCGAAATATTCGTCGGAGACCCCCAATGTGGTATACCAATCTTCATATCACGACGAGATAAAGCGATTTTGAGATGTGTGTCCGTCCGTCCGTCTGTCCATTATAAATTGTAAACACGCTCCAAGCCGCAATTATGGACCGATCGTCACGAAATTTTGTATGGAGGTCGGGTTCAGATCAGAATAGATCCCTATTCTTATTGGTGATGATCGTGAAATATTTAGCGGGTGAAATGGACCAAAAACATAATATTTATCCAATTTTCTAGCGGCTCTGTAGGTCTCAATAATAGTCCGATCAACGCGTAATTTTAAATTAGGTAAGAGTATATCACAAAGGGGAAGCTTGCAATTTGAGATGGCGATCGGATAATATTTAGAGGGTTAAATGGACCAAAACTTTTGTGTGAAAATTGTGAAAATGTTTAATATACAGCTTATATCTTAATTCCTGGAAGTAACATTCTGGACAAGTGAGATATACTTGAAAGTGGAACGCTTGACCTTTCAATTGATGTCAATTATGTTGGTGTGCATGATCAGATAACAGAGTTACAGCCTAATATATTCCGTTATTTGTTTGTAGTGTAATAATCAACTCGCTAGAAGTCGCAATTATACATCAATAGTAGCGAAATTTTGCACCGGGTAAGAGTATAGGTCGAAAAAGATGCCTAAAATTTTGAATGATGATCTGATATTCTTTAGCGGGTGAAATGGACCATTACTTTTGTATGAAAAATATAAAAATTTTATTTTTGGTCGATATTTTAATTCCTTGAGTATTTATATATTTCGCAAAGTAGCCCACATATGGAAAAAACTACTGACCTTTCCTCTGATGTAAATTGCAATAAAGTGTTTGCTAGATAACGGGCCTACTGCCTAATATATAATGGGTTCTGAGTAGAGAACCACATTTTTATCCCATGCTACATATTGTCTCTCCAAAATGTTTTGTAACATCACGAAATATTCGTCCTAGACCCCTTATTTGGTATGCCAAAATTCATTTCTCGACGAGATAAAGCGATGTGTGTCCGTCCATTAAAAATTTTAAACAACCTTAAGGCCGCAATTATGGACCGATTGTAACGAATTTTTTAAGGAGGTTGGGTTCGGGCCAGAATGCAAATGATTAGTTTTTGGTGATGATCGTGAAATGTTCAAGGGATGAAATAGATAAAAAACCAAATTTTAACCAATTTTGTAGCGGCTCTGTAAGTCAAAATAATAACCCGCAAAATTTTAAACAAAGTTTAAGTTTATGATGAAGAAGAAGCGTACAAACCAACGTTTGTGTGAACTAAATTTTCCTTTCCTGCTTCAAAAATGTCTTTGTCATGCTAGATAACTTTTTGGTTTTGGTCAAAAGTATTATACATTACATCTCTGATATTTGATAATTAAATTTTCACAATCATTGAAAAGAAGTTCCGCGGAGAGCGATTGTCCAGGGATAGTGGTATAGGGTATCCCATGGTCGGCTCCGTCCGACTATAGACTTTTCTTACTTGTTTTCCTTAAAAACGGTTTAAGAAAACAGTTTTTTTGTTGTAGAACTGCAATTAGCAAAGTTTTCATAAGCGAATTAATTTAATTTGATTGACAACTCTATAAGCTTTTTAATGGTATACATATAAGTTTAATCGATTACTTAAAACCGGTTCAAAAATAGGTTTTAATGTCGGAATATCCGGTTCAAAAACTGAGATAACCGGATCTATCCTCCAAGAAAAATTGATATTAACATGTTCATCAATACAAGAGCTATTTGTGGTAAATATTTCAGAAGCACCCCAGATGTCTACATGAGCAATACCCATTGGTAATGTCAACATACCTATGTATAAACAATAACGAATATACAGAAAAACAAAACATAGTTTAATTCTGAACCAAGTCCGAATAAATGTCAAAAATGACAATGAAAACGGGACAAAATCGATTAGTTGTCAAAGAGAACCGTACCTAAAATCTTCTGAGCAACATTTTTGTAGAATATTTGGATGCTGAAAAATCTCATCTTGTAGTACGGTTCAAGAAATAAAGGACGAAAAGGACAGGAAACGCATCGAGTTAGAAGAATGAAATGTTCTACAAAAAGATTCGCCAATCGATTTGACTGAAGACATGTCACCTCAAAACGATGCTTCAACAACGCCAAACAGAGATATGGAGCTATTTTCCCAAGTATTATAGGGAAAAAATCCAAAACTTCATCGCGCGATATCTCAGAAACTTGACCTATGGCGAAAATTTCCTTTTGGGATCTTAGTATACTAATCAAGGGCTTTCATATCTAAAAGAAATTTTCCACCCCCCAGACTTTGAGTTCCATTTTGTGTCACAGTGTTATCGATAAGTATTATTCTATGAAGAAAACTTGTCGATAATTACTTAGAATTTTCAATCAAAAAATTCCTCTTCCCCCAATACACAATATTTCAGCTTCTCCAATCAAAATTATCGATTTGTTTTATATAATCAACTTACAAAATACTTTTATCTCTAAAATGGTATCCAGTCATCTTCTTATACAATTCACTTGTCCTCTCTCTCTATTCCCCCACATAGTGAAAAGTCTAGCGCATTGATATGGCGCATTGACTTCTTGTCTGGCTGTCAGTTATTATTCTCCAGAATCTGTCTGGTCAACTTGGTAGACCGGCCAAGACGTTGGCACACAAAGTCAATTCACAAATGACAGATCCACCAAGTCTTAGGGGCGTATACAAAATAAAACTTTGTTTATTTCTTCTTGTTGTGTGTCTCGAGGTTATTGTTATGACCGTGGATGTTTTAGTGGCTTGGTATGCTGTCACATTGTCATTGCCTTTCGGCATTATGTTACATCCAACATGAATTATTATTCACTGTGGTTAATTGATAATGTCGAATTAGTATCCTCGACTAGGGCAATGTTTGGCTGTGTGTGTTTGCCGACATTCTTACAACCGTTTATATGGATGCGGTCGCATTGTGGCTTCATCCGTCCATCCATCAGTAAGGCTGTTAAAGTTAGATGCTAAATTAAGTTATATAATTTCTTTTTTAAATAGAGAGTCGTTCTTTTGTATTCTGGATATCCAGAAAAATTTCAATAATGAATGTCATTACCAGCTGTAGGTAGCCAGACAATGACGTCTATTTCGGCAATAATGTGCACAAACACAAAAATTTCCATATTTGTTCATAGATAATCTTCTTTATGGCTGCTAATAATTTGGATAAAAAAGGACTTATCACTATAATGAATGTACTTCCACAACAGTAATTCCACTTAAAATGCCATTAGAATGGTGGTAAATAATAGGAAGCAATGCTTAGCTAATAAATGAGAGACAATTTCCCAGGATTTAAATTTGATATTTTTAAAGGCTTCTTTGCCGGAAGACAGTTTTTCTATGACAAAAATTGTCTTTAATCACTTTTCTATGACGAAAAGTCGTCGAAAACATTTTGTCGATAAGAACTTTTCTGGGAAGAATACTAAACATGATTTAAAAAAAATTAAACGTGGATTTTTTTAAGAAATATTTTTTCAAGGAAGACCACAAAACGTGGATTTTTTAAAAAATATTTTTTCAAGGAAGACCACAAAACGTAGATTTTTTAACAAATATTTTTTCCAGGAAGACCACAAAACGTGGATTTTTTAAAAAATATTTTTTCAAGGACGACCACAAAACGTGGATTTTTAAAAAATAGTTTTTCACGGAAGACCACAAAACGTGGATTTTTAAAAAATATTTTTTCAAGAAAGACCACAAAACGTGGATTTATTAAAAAAATATTTTTTCAAGGAAGACCACAAAACGTGGATTTTTTAAAAAATATTTTTTCAAGGAAGACCACAAAACGTGGATTTATTAAAAAAATATTTTTTCAAGGAAGACCACAAAACGTGGATTTTTTAAAAAATATTTTTTCAAGGAAGACCACAAAACGTGGATTTATTAAAAAAATATTTTTTCAAGGAAGACCACAAAACGTGGATTTTTTAAAAAATATTTTTTCAAGGAAGACCACAAAACGTGGATTTTTTTAAAAATATTTTTTCAAGGAAGATCACAAAACGTGGATTTATTAAAAAAATATTTTTTCAAGGAAGACCACAAAACGTGGATTTATTAAAAAAATATTTTTTCAAGGAAGACCACAAAACATGGATTTTTTAAAAAATATTTTTTCAAGGAAGACCACAAAACGTGGATTTTTTAAAAAATATTTTTTCAAGGCAGGCCACAAAACGTGGATTTTTTAAAAAATATTTTTTCAAGGAAGACCACAAAACGTGGATTTTTTAAAAAATATTTTTTTCAAGGAAGACCACAAAACGTGGATTTTTTAAAAAATATTTTTTCAACGTGGATTTTTTAAAAAATATTTTTTCAAGGAAGACCACAAAACGTGGATTTAAAAAAAAATATCCACATAACGTGGATTTTTTAAAAAATATTTTTTCAAGGCCGGCCACAAAACGTGGATTTTTTAAAAAATATTTTTTCAAGGCAGGCCACAAAACGTGGATTTTTTAAAAAATATTTTTTCAAGGCCGGCCACAAAACGTGGATTTTTTAAAAAATATTTTTTCAAGGAAGACCACAAAACGTGGATTTTTTAAAAAAAATATTTTTTCAAAGAAGACCACAAAACGTGGATTTTTTAAAAAATATTTATTCAAGGAAGACCACAAAACGTGGATTTTTAAAAAAATATTTTTTCAAGGAAGACCACAAAACGTGGATTTTTTAAAAAATATTTATTCAAGGAAGACCACAAAACGTGAATTTTTTAAAAAATATTTTTTCAAGGCAGGCCACAAAACGTGGATTTTTTAAAAAATATTTTTTCAAGGCAGGCCACAAAACGTGGATTTTTTAAAAAATATTTTTTCAAGGACCAACACAAAACGTGGATTTTTTTAAAGAATATTTTTTCAAGGACCAACACAAAACGTTGACTTTTTAAAGAATATTTTTCAAGGATCAACACAAAACGTACATTTTTTAAAGAATATTTTTTCAAGGACCAACACAAAACGTACATTTTTTAAAGAATATTTTTTCAAGGACCAACACAAAACGCACATTTTTTAAAGAATATTTTTTCAAGGCAGGCCACAAAACGTGGATTTTTTAAAGAATATTTTTTCAAGGACCAACACAAAACGTACATTTTTTAAAAAATATTATTTCAAGGAAGACCACAAAACGTGGATTTTTTAAAACATATTTTTTCAAGGAAGACCACAAAACGTGGATTTTTTAAAAAATATTTTTTCAAGGAAGACCACAAAACGTGGATTTTTTAAAAAATATTTTTTCAAGGAAGACCACAAAACGTGGATTTTTTAAAAAATATTTTTTCAAGGAAGACCACAAAACGTGGATTTTTTAAAAAATATTTATTCAAGGAAGACCACAAAACGTGGATTTTTAAAAAAATATTTTTTCAAGGAAGACCACAAAACGTGGATTTTTTAAAAAATATTTATTCAAGGAAGACCACAAAACGTGAATTTTTTAAAAAATATTTTTTCAAAGAAGACTGCAAAACGTGGATTTTTTTAAAAATATTTTTTCAAGGAAGCCTACAAGACGTGAATTTTTTAAAAAATATTTTTTCAAGGAAGCCTACAAGACGTGAATTTTTTAAAAAATAGTTTTTCAAGGAAGACCACAAAACGTGGATTTAAAAAAAACGTGGATTTTTTTAAACAAATATTTTGTTAATTGAACTTCAGAGAAATTATTATTTATTCCACCTTTTCAATTTGTTGATATTAACTTTTTTAATTCTCACAGTTCTCTTCCTGTCGCATATTAGTCTCACTGCACACGAAGTGATAGTAAAATCCATACAACTGAGCTCCAAAATGCTCCAAACCCCCCGGGAAAGGTAACTATGCTGTGGAAATTTGTTAGTCCTTTATTCAGGCTGTTTTAGTTTGCAAGTAAGATACGTTTATGTGAACTTTTTAAATGTCAGATAGGGCAGTTATGTATGTAAGTGTATGCAGATGTGTGCATGTTAACTGTGAAAGTAAATATATGTACGTTCTATATAAACACATACTCATTTTGTGTGTGTGTGTGTTTTTAATACCAACTAAACTATAATAGTTTGGCATACATTACTGATTACTCACTCACCTGCAAACAATAACAACAAATAAACACATTTACAGACTCGAAAGCGCACACATATACATACCTGGACCAACAAGCCTCTATTCGCATGTGAATATGTATATGTAAGCATGAAATCGTAAAGGTGAAGGGTTTATAGCTCTCTAAACATACAAACACACATAACCGAGATGATGATGACGTAAATAATGCTGCTCCAGATGAACGAAGCATAACTGGAACTTCCACAATTATAATTCTGGTACACTTCGGTTGCAGGCTAAATTTACTCGCTTCAATTTCAAGCACACACACACAAACACGCTTAAATACACAAAACTCATATAAACATGAAACGCATACACGTGTACATTATGAATTTATCAACAGTGGCAGCAGCAACAGCAACATGTAATCATTGACACCAGGAGACTGTGCTATCTTCATGCCTACTCCATTTATGTGTGTTGATGTATCGGTGTTAGTAAAAAGTACCTTCGAAAGTGGAATTGTGTGAATGTGAAGTAAGTGTGAGTACTTGAAGTGGCTGTATAAATCAGGATAGGCTCTCATCCATACACATAAGCATGTGTGTTTAGTTATTTTTATGTCTCTTTTTACTGTTTACGAGTTTGTAAGGAGATTAAAAACAACACATTATAGCTGTAAACTTTCACTTGCCATCATAAATTTAAGGTAAAAAGATGTTGGAAACTTTGTATGAAAAACTATTTTTAGTACAGTTGTTAACGACAACTTTTCCACATAGAAATTGTTATTGACTGTTTTCATATAAATGTTATAATCGTGAATTTTCCTACAACCAACAACCGTTCTCCGTAAGAAAATCTTCATAGAACATTTGTTATCGATAACTCTTCTTCATAGAATAGCTGTTGTCCACAACTTTTCTTCATAGAAAACGGTATTCCACAGAAAGATTGCTATTGATGACTTTTTCTTTAGAAAGTGTTTCTAGTAGCAAGATTGCCTCATAGAAAAATTGTTATCGAAAAATATTTATTTTAAACATACCAGCTTTGTGGTTATCCTTCAAAAGACATTTAAAAAAAATTTTATGGATTACCTTCAAAAAAATATATTCAAAAAACAAGTAAGCCATGGCTATAGTCGGACGGGGCCGACCATGTTATACCCTACACCACTACCCCTGGGAATTAGCATTCCGCAAATCAAAAATTTTTATGGAACAAATACACTTATCGTACACGGTGCGCTTTAGCTAACTTTAAATGAAGGGTGCTTACACCTGTATAGGAATTCTGTAACTTTTAACGATTCAAAAGTTGTTTAAATTTCTTTTGTTTTTGTAACAACTACAAAACAAACAAATGAATTTGTTGCAAAATAAACAATGGGTAATGTTGTTAAAAAGTTACTGAATAGGGGGGCTGGGAAGTTTTTGCGGATTTTGAAACAACAATGTTCATAGATGAGGAAAATCAAAAAACAAAAAGTAAATCGCCGTAGGGATTTTCAAATAAATCGCAGTCAAAGTTCACATGTTTAGGTTTTATTTAAGATTTTCACTTTGTGGCTTGGAAACCGCAAGTCCTATCTAAATGGGATTGGAGAAAATGTTGTAGCTGTGAAAATTCTCTACAAGATTGACTTTTACGGTATTTTCGTAGGTTTTACCATTTTTGAAAATAGAAGTTCAAATTGGGACAATGCACTGACTGCATCGCCTTCTTAAAACAATGTCATGTACGGTGCCCTGAAAACCGCTTACACCTGCGAAGTGTTTTGCGGAATCTGAAACATCAATGTTCATAGATAAAAAAAATCCAAAACATGAAAAAATCGCTGGAGGGATTTTTAAATAAGCGCGGTCAAAGTTCACAAATTTGATGTTTAGGTTTATTTTAGGTTTTCGGGATTTTGCTTGGAATCGGCTTAAATAAAAGGTTATAGCGCTGAAAATTCTCTACATCATTCTCCTTAGTTACATTTGGATAGGACTTGCCGTTCTCAAGCAAAATCTTGAAAACCTATAATAAACCTAAAAATGTGAACTTTGTCCGCGATTTATTTAACAATCCCTCTAGCGATTTTTTCTTGTTTTCGGATTTTTCTTATCTTATGTTTCAGATTCCGCAAAACACTTCCCAAGTGTAAGTACCTTTCATTTAAAGTTAGTTAAGGAGCAATGTGTGTAAGAAGTAATTGTGTGGATTAAGGCAACGTATAACACCAAGCTTAAATAACACTGTGCAACATTTTCAAGGTAATTTTGTGCAAACAACTTCTAACACGGTTTTTATGAAAGTACAGACCGAATTGACAAAAACCATATGTGGGTTTTGTGTTGTTAGATCGGGTTCGGATTGTATGGCCCTGTCTAAACATGATGATATATTGACTTTTTTAAGCAAATCGTAACTATATCTTTGAAACCAAAAAGAATCTTTCCATGACATCCGCAACAAACTTGTACATAAGAACAAGAAGAAAATATTTGGCAAAACAATGAACAAGAATAACCTCATTTATTGCCTCAAATTTTATAATTTATCTAAAAATACCGCAATTTGCATAAATTTCGCAGGGTATCTCTAAAATGGTTACATTTTTCTTAATGTATCTTTTCAGAACATATCATTGTTGTAAAATGTCTCTATCGCGTTGTTTCTATCATATTTTTCAACGACAATTTGATAAATATATCGGTAATGCATTGCAATTTCAAATATGAGAACAAACAGCCTGTGTGAACGTTGTTTGAAATATATTTTGTAGAAAGCATGATATGAAATACCGCCTAAACAACATGAAATAAGTGTTTTACAGTTTCAGAATGTTCTGACGAATTGCTGAGCACATTATTTGGAATTTTTTGCGGAAGGTTACGTGGTCCAACTCTCATTAGTTTGGGTGTTACTGACCATAATTCCAGAAATTATGTAAACTTTCCTATATTTCATCAATTTTGATGCGCTAGGTGCGGTTTTTCCTAGTTCGTCTATTTGACACTTAAGATCTACTACTTTAGGACTACAATATCGCTGAAGCAAAATTCTTAATAGTTTCCGAGATAAAGCCTGAATCAATGGAAAAAAGGTCGTTTTAGCCCGGTATAGATGAGGCCTAAAATCCAAACCCGATCTAAAAACACAAAACCCAACTAGGAGTTTTGTAGTCTCAATATGTGCTTTCAGAAATGGTTTGCGTTTTCAGTGTTGCAATATAATAATCTATATATATATATAAAATTCTTCGAGACTGCCATGATGTTCGAAATTAAACTCCTCCGAAACGGCTGGACCGAATTCAATGAAATTTTGTATGTGGAATTTTTAGGTCTGAGAATAGGTTTTTAGCTATTTTTAATACTGGTCAGTAGAGTGACCTGGGTACCTCCCCCACAAAATTTTCTAAGAAAACGTGAAATCAAAGATATTTTTGAAAGTATTGCTTAAAAATTGTTCGCAATATGATGGTAATAACTGTCTTGATCCTGAATGTTCACCACGGAAGTCGAATATCGCGGTCAGCCCAATTTTTCAAAGAATGTATAATTATAGATAATATCCTTAATTTTAGTAAGCGTGACTACAAAAACGCCATAAACACTGGCTTCAATAAATGGGAAAACGCGATCAACCCCCATTTTGGAATACAGTACAATCCCGATAATGTTAAACTACGCTTGGCCGAAATGCCAAAAATTCGATTGAGAAATCAAGCAAAACCTAATTTGAAAGATGCTTAAATAACTAGAACGTCTTAAAAATGTGCATTGGTCACTAAAATGACGGGACAACAATGCGGTGTATCTATAACCTTTCTAAATGTATATAAAGTTCTTTAAGACTGACATGATGCTCTAAATTAAACTTCCAGCCGATTCGGACCGACTTTGATAGAATTTTGTGTGTAGGTTCATAAAGTGGGAGAAAACCGAAAATGAAGGGTGTGGGGAACTTCCCCCACAACGGGTTTTAACAAATCGTGTAATCTTAGAGATTATCAGACGTATTAGTATTCGATATAGAAGCAATTGTGGTCTCCGTCATTAATGTGTGTTTTGGAAGCAGAATACCGCGTCCAATTTTTGAAAACTTTATTCTTACTGATTAGATTACAAATTTAGTAAGTGGGACAGCAAACATGCCATGAACATTGACTTTAATGCTTTGAATAACTCGATCAAGGCCACGTATTTAAAATTTTAGATAAATCCAACTATAATTTTGAAGTCATTTTTAATAAATCACTGATGTTTTATTGTTTAGGAGTGTTATATAATAACATGTTCGACGACGTTAAGTTTGACCGGCCCAAACTTTTATACCCACAAGCATAAATTATATTGAAATCAGTTTTCAGCCATTTCGGTTGAATAATGTGGCTAAAACATTCAAAATCCCCAAAAAGTCGATAGGTATCGTTTTATGTCCAACGTGTATTTATACCGACAATTCTCTGCTAAAATATTTGATACCTCCAAGGGAGACTAAATACCAAATATAACCATTTCTGTTGAATAATGCCGCTAAAACCTTGAAATTACTGAAAATCGGAAGGCACCGTTCAATACAAAACGTCTGCGGAATATTCTATGCAGGAATATTTTATACCCATAATGAAGACTAAACACCAAAATGTAACCATTTCAGTGTAATAATGACACTAAAAATTCCAAAATATAGAAACTCGGGAGGTACCATCCTATGTTTTTACTTCCAATGGAGACTAAGGGGTCGATTATGGATAGCAACCCAACTCCAGTTGCGTTGCCTATAGCAAATTTAGTAATATAATTCTCTATTTCTGCTTTATAATTTATACTTTTTTACAATTAAATCAATAGCTGAAGGTACAAAACACTGATATTGATTGAATTTGAAATGCATTTCTTTTTACTCATTTTAATTTTATGATTTTCTCTTCTGGCAACGCAACTACAGTTGAGTTGCTATTCATAATCGACCCCTAAGTAACAATTGTAGCCATTTCGTATGAATAATGTGGATATAAACTTGAAAATACCGAAGATCGAGAGGTACCGTTACATGAACATTATGAAAACCTTCACCTGTACCAAATATTCTATGTTTTATACCCACACTCCAAAACCTCCAAAATATCGAAACTCAGGATGTACCGGTCTAGGATAGCTCTAAAGTTGATAAGGGAGAATAAATAACAAATTATTGTCATTTCATGTCAACCAGTTTTTAATACCAACCATGCTAAGAGTAATAGTTAAATAGAAACTGCATCTTGATTTCAACAGATAGACGGACATCGTTATATCGACTTATTTTTATGCTGATCACGAATATATACATACTTTATGGGTTTTCCAACGAATATTCCGATGTGTTGCAACAGAATCTTAATGTTAATTATACCCTTACACATCTTATGGTGGAGGCTATAATAAAAGTAATTTTCTATTTTACATCTGGAGATACCATTTCATGAGGGTTATACCAAAACATCGACTTATTGTCAATTCGGTTCGAAAATCTAGAGGGATCATTATTAGATAGATAAATTGTAGATCGATTACTTAGGCTTACACGGAAATCCAAAACGACGGTCCAGCAACGCGGAACCGGGTCAGCTAGTATAATATAATAATTGTTTCACAAACATCACAGAAGGGACAAGGGAGACTTCTCTCAAATCAATGATGATTCATATTCGCTCAATAATATGGGACCCACAGCTTATCTCCAAATCCGAACTGCGTGTCCTAAGACACCACTTGTAGAAAAGTTTTACATGACTGAAATACTCAGAAAATTTCGCCAACATTACTGAAGAGTATTTTGCCACCATTGAAAATTTGATGTTGCCTGGTTGGGGAATCGTTTTAAAAAGGTGGCAAAGCGACCCATGATGCAATGTATGTATAAAAATCCAAGTGTACAAGTAATACGCGAGGACACTATGTAATTTGCAATAATGCAAAAACTGGGAATGGGAAAATATGGTTATGTACACAAAACCCATTATATATAAGGCAGTAGGGCCGTTGTCTAGCAGACAGGTTATTGCAATTTGCATCAGGGGGAAAAGTCAGTAGTTTTCTTTTCATATGTAGGCTACTTTGCAGGTATATGTATTTTTATTTTTCATACAAATGTCATGGTCCATTTCACCCGCTAAATAATACCAGACCATCATCCAAAATTTTAGGCATCTTCTTTTACCTAAACTCTTACCTCGTGCAAAATTTCACGAACAGGGTATATTAGGCTGTAACTCTGTTATCTTATCATGTACACCAACACAATTAACAACAATAGAAAGGTCAAGCTTTTTTCTTCCAAGTATAGCTTACTTGCCCGGAATGTCCCTTACAGGAATAAATATATAAGCTGTATATTAAAAATTTTCAGAATTTTGCACACAAAAGTTATGGTCCATTTAACCCTCTAAATTGTATCGCCATCTCAAATTGCAAGCTTGAGCAAAGGCTATAGTCGGGATGGGGCCGACCATGTGATACCCTACACCACTACTCCTCTGCATAAGCTTTTCTCTGGTAAACATTTCTTTTATGGAATATAATCCGACTACCACCAAACATAATATTCCCTTTTTCTCTCTGGGACCCCCATAAGCAACCAAAATTTCGTGACCATTCGATCAAAATTGTCATCGGTAACGCAATTGCAAAAAATGGAAGAATTGGATGCATTACCCACTATTGTGGTATCTCCCTTGTTTGGCCACCTTCGCCAACCTACTTTACTCCAATGTAAAGGTAACATCTTATCTAATAGAAGAGGATGTATTCACAAAGAATAAAATTTTATTTTGTCTCCACATAAGTTTTTCACCATTCCGACCCATAAATATTATCCTACTACCACCAAAATTAACAGGCTTCTTCCTCTTCCGCATCAACCCTCAAAATTTCGTGACTATCCGATCAAAATTCCAACCTGTAGCGTGATTACAAAAAATGGAAAAATTGGATATATTACTGACTTTTGCGATATCTCGGTTGTTTGCCCACTTACGCCAACATACTTTGCATCAATATAAAGGAGATCTTTTCTTCTTCCATTGACGGGCTATCCTTTTGGAATTCTCCTACCAAAAGTAGAGATATTAGCATAAGAAAAAAAACGTTGAATTTCTTCACATAAGCTTATTGCTTATTCCGACTCCTGAATATTATCCGACCATCACTAAACTTAATAAACTTCTTCATCTGTGGGACCCGCATCAACTCCCAAAAAATTCGTGACGATCTCATCAAAATTACGACATGTAGCGTGATTACAAAAAAAAAATCGTAAAATGGAAAGCATTACCGACTATTGCGATATCTCTGTTGTTTGACCACCTTCGACAACCTACTTTACATCGTTGTAAAGGTGATATTTTCTACTTTCCGTGCTTTTGCTTTGATATATCATTTAAAGAAACAGAGATATTGACTTTGAAATACAACATTGACCTTTTCTCCAAACAGGTTTTTGCCCATTCCGACCCCTGGATATTATCCGACCATCACCAAACTCAGTAGGCTTTTTCCTCTGTGGGTCGTCCCTTAACCCCTTAAAATTTCGTGACGATCAGATCAAAATTGCGTGATTACAAAAAAATCGGAAAATGGGATGCATTACCGAAGATTGCCATACCTCCGTTATTTGGCCACCTACGCCAACCTAGCTTGCATCATTGTTAAGATGGGATATTCTACTTTCATAGTCAGACTTTGCTTTTGGAATGTCCCCATACAAATTTGTGATATCCGTCATTATAATTAGAATCGCAAAAATGAAAAGTTGGGTTTTATTTGGGTTTATAGGCCCACGACCATTATTTCGATGCGTTACAAACTTTTTGGCCAAAACCAACTTCTAATATCGTACCCTTCCCACATAGTGGTGTAGGGTATACAAATCCACGTTTAGTGGCCTTCCTCGAAAAATTAGAATTTTTAAATCCACGTTTTGGCGTCTTCCGTAAAAATTATTTTTTAAAAAATCCAGCAATTTTTAACAAAATCCACGTTTTGTGGTCTTCATTGACAAACTATTTGTCCTTGACAACATATTCTTTAAAAAATTCACGTTTTGCGGTCTTTCTTGAAAAATATTTTTTAAAAAATCCACGTTTTATGCTAGTCCTTGAAAAAATACTCTTTAAAAAATCCACATTTTCTGTTGGTTCTTGAAAAAATTATCGTTAAAAAGTTCACGTTTTGTGTTGGTCCTTGAAAAAATATTCTTTAAAAAATCCAACTTTTGTGTTGGTCCTTGAAAAAATATTCTTTAAAAAATCCAACTTTTGTGTTGGTCCTTGATAAAATATTCTTTAAAAAATCCAAGTTTTGTGTTGGTCCTTTGAAAAAATATTCTTTAAAAAATCCACGTTTTGTGTTGGTCCTTGAAAAATTTTCTTTAAAAAATCCACGTTTTGTGTTGGTCCTTCAAAAAATATTCTTTAAAAAATCCACGTTTTGTGTTGGTCCTTGAAAAAATATTCTTTAAAAAATCCACGTTTTGTGTTGGTCCTTGAAAAAATATTCTTTAAAAAATCCACGTTTTGTGTTGGTCCTTGAAAAAATATTCTTTAAAAAATCCACGTTTTGTGTTGGTCCTTAAAAAATATTCTTTAAAAAATCCACGTTTTGTGTTGTTCCTTGAAAAAATATTCTTTAAAAAATCCACGTTTTGTGTTGGTCCTTGAAAAAATATTCTTTAAAAAATCCACGTTTTGTGTTGGTCCTTGAAAAAATATTCTTTAAAAAATCCACGTTTTTTGTTGGTCCTTAAAAAAATATTCTTAAAAAAATCCACGTTTTGTGTTGGTCCTTGAAAAAATATTTTTTAAAACTTCCACGTTTTGTGTTGGTCCTTGAAAAAAAATTCTTTAAAAAATCCACGTTTTGTGTTGGTCCTTGAAAAAAAATTCTTTAAAAAATCCACGTTTTGTATTGGTTCTTTGAAAAATATTCTTTAAAAAATCCACGTTTTGTGTTGGTCCTTGAAAAAAAATTCTTTAAAAAATCCACGTTTTGTATTGGTCCTTGAAAAAATATTCTTTAAAAAATCCACGTTTTGTGTTGGTCCTTGAAAAAATATTCTTTAAAAAATCCACGTTTTGTGTTGGTCCGTGAAAAAATATTCTTTAAAAAATCCACGTTTTGTGTTGGTCCTTGAAAAAATATTCTTTAAAAAATCCACGTTTTGTGTTGGTCCTTGAAAAAATATTTTTTAAAAAATCCACGTTTTGTGTTGGTCCTTGAAAAAATATTCTTTAAAAATCCAAGGTTTGTGTTGGTGCTAGAAAATATTCTTTAAAAAATCACGTTTTGTGTTGGTCATTGAAAAAATATTCTTTAAGAGATTCACGTGTATAAAAAAATTACGCTTTGTGGTTTTAGAAACTGCACGTTACTTTCAAAAAATATTTTTGGTTCTTAAACAAATTCAATAAAAAATTGTTTAATTAATTTTAAATCTAATATAATTATTTTTAATATTCTTAAGTAGTATATCTTCTTTAAATTAATTAAAGCTCTGCAACTTAGTCTCCACTTAAATTTTGTCCTAAAAAATTCTCCTGATTTCATTTCAACCAACATTCTTTGTGATTATAATTTGTAGTTTATTTTCCTTTCTCCATTTCACTAGATAAAAGATAATATGTTAGGCGACATTTATACGCACACCTGACTTATTTACATCTACAATACGAACACACACACACACACCTATCACTCTGACAAGGTATGTGTTATTGTGTTAGGAAATGTCTGGCTTAAGATTTCATAAAAATGATAACTAAATTATACTTTGTACGAAACCATAATGTCGCACAATCTTTTCTAAGATTTCCTTTTGTAATACTCTTTTGTTGTTTTGTGTGTGTGCGTGTCACTTTCCTTTTTTAAGGGGAATAAAGGAGTGCGAAAAGTAAGTCCATGTTTTAAGATAATGGCCTTCCTAACTCATACATTGAATTTGTAAAACACATTAAAGTCCATTATTCTCACAGTGTGAAGAATTTTCATTGTTTTCGATGTAAAGAAAACTTTCCAAAATTATTGTAATTTAATGCTCACAGCAGCGATCATTACTCAAAGCTGGGAAACATTTTGGTGGGATAAGAAGCTTATGGGCTGTATTATATGTAATATTCAAGCACGAGGATATTACCGTAAATATAGTCATTAAAGGGTCCTGTGATTGAAATTAGTGAAATTCCCAAAGAGCGAGGCCAACGATTTCATATTATTTTTATGCTTTAATAAAAAATGTATACATTGAATAAATACTAGCATTATTTACCTTAAATTATTCTTAATTTACTTCAAATAGAATTTCCGTCGAATCTCTTTTTGTGTCTTGTCATAAAAATCAATTCATCTTCCAATGGTTAAACGGATTATGTTGTCCAGCAACATTACACCTTTTTATTTCGAATGTCATTTGCCTGAGTTATTAACAATGGATTCTATTTGCTCTCTTGTATTTATCAAGAAATGTCAGCTATCTGACATACATTTCATGTGTAAGATTGCTGCAAAGACATAAAAAAGATGAACTGAAATTGGACAACAATTGTTTTTGCAGTCTCTACCTATTCCCACAAGAATCATATATGTCAATATCACAATAAATCCCATTAAGGATAATAGATTCATGGATCTTTAGAGGTGACTGTATGACATAATGTGGACACAAACAATAAAACAATTAATGTAACATTAAATTTAAGAGAAGGTATTTCAAGGAAGAATTTCAAAGAAATATTTTTACGTCCAACAGCCCACAAAATGTGAATATTTTAAACAATATTTTTCTGCCACCAAAAGCCCACAAAACGTGGATTTTTTAAACAATATTTTTCTGACACCAATGGCCCACAAAACGTGGATTTTTTAAACAATATTTTTCTGCCACCAATGGCCCACAAAACGTGGATTTTTTAAACAAAATTTTTCAGTCACCAATAACCCACAAAACTTGGATTTTTTAAACAAAAATTTTCAGCCACCAATAACCCACAAAACTTGGATTTTTTAAACAAAAATTTTCAGCCACCAATAACCCACAAAACGTGGATTTTTTAAACAAAAATTTTCAGCCACCAATAACCCACAAAACGTGGATTTTTTAAACAAAATTTTTCAGCCACCAATAACCCACAAAACGTGGATTTTTTAAACAATATTTTTCTGCCACAAATGGCCCACAAAACATAGATTTTTTAAACAATATTTTTCTGCCACCAATGGCCCACAAAACGTGGATTTTTTAAACAATATTTTTCTGCCACCAATGGCCCACAAAACGTGGATTTTTTAAACAATATTTTTCTGCCACCAATGGCCCACAAAACGTGGATTTTTTTAAACAATATTTTTCTGCCACAAATGGCCCACAAAACGTGGATTTTTTAAACAATATTTTTCTGCCACAAATGGCCTACAAAACGTGGATTTTTTAAACAATATTTTTCTGCCACAAATGGCCCACAAAACGTGGATTTTTTAAACAATATTTTTCTGCCACCAATGGCCCACAAAACGTGGATTTTTTAAACAAT